>NW_022900913.1:19275951-19286898 GCF_012274545.1 Fukomys damarensis
AAACAATCTAGCCAGAAGTCTACAAAAATATAGAGAGTACTTCCTGACTGCTAAGTATTTTTCATTTTGTCACATTTTGGTGACAATAAACTTCATTTTCCTAGTGTTATGCCTATGGTAACTTCCTTGTGTCCCTGCCCTAAATCTCCAGGAAGCAGATAGACCTTTAAATCTAGTGACAATATTTTTGAATTGCTTTGTGGCAATAGTGCACTGTAGCCTGAGAGAGCATAATAAGAGAAGAGCACAGATTCCTAAAGGGATCCTTAGGAGTGATAGTGACTGAGACAACTGCTACTTCCACTGCCTTTCCTAGATAAAGAACTAAATCACGTCCATTGATTTAAAAATCACACCACCTTCTGCATTAAGGCATCTCATTCTCTCAGAGTTCACTCTCGAGTTAGCACCTGGGTGTTTTGTTCTATTTTTTTTCCCCAAGACAATGGCCTTTAGTATGTATTTAAGACCAAACATAGTAAGGCTTTTACAGCTCTGTATCACAGAAACAGTGGGAGGACAGGGAAGCACATGGCTACGCCAGGGTCACACATCATGGTAGCAATTTTGCTTTTAGGAGAGCTTGCTTGAGAGAGTGTTATAGCAGCTCCCAAGTTAGTAGATCAAACACTGTCTTAGTATATACTGCTTATATAAATAAGTGGGCTGTCTGAAGCACAGCAGAGAAGAAAAATCATCTTTGGAACAGGTAACAGTCACATCAGAATGACTCATTGCACTTTCTGTATTCTAAGGCATTACTTTTAATTGAACTATTACTAAATTAGTTGCTTGACTTGTACTTCGTTATGAACGAGTGTCCTTTCCTGTTACAGATCAAGCAGCCAGTAGCCAGAGACCTTGATCATCTGGATATTTGGTAAAACATCAGATCCTATTCAGTGATAGCATGGCAATTGCAAGTACTCTGCATGCCTGAGTAAGATACACACATGCATGCGTGCGCACACACACACACACACACACACACACACAGCATATACCCTAAACAAAACAGCTCCCATTTAGCTGTAAATTACTGAGAAGCAAATTTCCAGAAGAATTAGTGAGATTTACTCAGTTCTCACAGCTGGCAGGTCTGTGCCCTGCACTAAGACGTGGACAGCGTAGAGCAGCGCAGTGCATGCCCCACAGACATGCGTGTATAGAACTCCAGTATTTTTACTCAAACCCACTCCTTTGTTTCTACTACACATGTGGTAGTATGGGTCTTTGGGGCATATTTAAAGGATTCCGTTTATTTTAGTTATCAATAAAATACAAGGTAAGCGATTTAGACAAAATAGGATTTTTTTATTAGTTTGTACATTTATTTTCTTTTCCCCCTACACAGCTGGTGGACACATCATGGTAGCTCCTTAAAATCAGCCTTCTTTTACAAATCAGTCTAACAGGGAGGCTCTTCCTACAGAACTGCAAGGAAATTCACAGGGGACAAATTAATGCACATTTTGAAGCTGATTTTCCTTTTAAAATATCTGCTATGGAAATATTTCTCAATAAATTTTCATATAAGTCAGAATGGCAGCACAAGGGCATTGTATCTGAAATTTCTGAAATAATTCTAGGAAATACATGTTTTTAAGTCTGCTAATTCCCACATCAATATATGCTGGGAGAAATCAATTATAAATTACAGAACATAATTGATATTGATGGCCAAATAGCAATGTAACTTAAAGTTTATGTGTTTGTATTAACATAGCTAAAGTCATGTATGGATGTATAAACATAACTATAGATATATAAATACATATACACAGATAATAAACATTTTATTTTTTATTATATATCATTTAAAAAAAAACTTAATACAAGGATATAATTTCCAGATTACTGTGATTCCAGACAATATGGTGATGTAAGATGCTTCAGTTAAGAACTTCAGAAATTTTCTGTTTCATTTATTTAATTCTTTAAAAATTTAAAGGATGGAGATTTAGCTCAGTGGTTCCACCACCTGCTTTGCAAGTACAAGGTCCCAATTTTAATCCCTGGTACCACCAAAAAAAAAAAAAAAAAAAAAAAAAAAAAACAAACACATTAAGATTTATTTTACAAAATACAAGAATTCATTTCACATTCTTTCTGGATATTTACATTCTTTTCCATTTTCATTATTCGATTTTATCTTCTTGACTCTGGTAATTTTTAGCTTAAACATAAAATCAATAAATTTCATTTATTTGAGGGCAAACATTTGATGAGGTTTAACATTCTAAACTTTAAAAATCACCTCTGTAACCAAAAAATTAAGTATATACCTCATCCTTTAAAATATCTTTCGGTTCTTTGGAGTCATTCCTACCTCTTTGAGGACTTCTGCATAGGCAAAAACTACTGATCTGTTCTCTTTTCTTTCTTGAAAATTTGCAATAAATTAAATTCTATATAACAACATCTTTACCTTGCTTGGTTTCTTTCAGATAAAAGATTTTGCAATCTACCTCTGTTCTGAAGATGTTGATAATTATGTTTTTTTTCTTTCTTTTTTTTCTTTTTATTGAGTTTATTGGTACAATCTAGGTATATAATACAGTTACATTCTTCATTGGGATCTTGTACCTTTACAGGACAGGTCTTGATTCTCATTTGTCCCCTTGTCCCTGCCCTCCCTTCACCCCCTCCTCCCCTCCCCATTTACAAACACTTTATTTCCATTTTTTTAAGTTTCTCATATTTTTTCCCTTTCCCTTATTACCTTTTCCCCACCCTTCCCACTTTCCCTACACCTTTAGCCCTTTATTTCCTATTTCACATTGTTAATTATCACCTTAGGATCCTATGTACTATTGTAGTTTTTCACACCAGAGAAACTATTTGGTATTTTAGTTAAAGAAATCTCTGTATGAACATTAAAATTTGGGAATTCGAAAATAAAACTAAAAAGGAAAGTATAAGAGAAAAGGCAATGATGTAAGATTAAAATAATCCTTAATTCTGAAGATGAAAGTGGTCCCTTAACATATTTAAATTGCTTCTTGCTCTTGTAGTCTTATCTTATTCTTTTTTTTTCATTATTTAGAGAGTATTTTATTAGTTTATTTTATTAATCTACTTATATAAATATAATATGTATATATATTTTATACACACATATATGTATGTATGTATATGTGTATATATATATATATAAATTGGATTTTGGGAAACTTTAGCGGTGCTGTCAACTTTGGAAAAAGTTATCCCAATTTACTGTGTTGAGTTGGTATTGTACAGAAATGGACAGCCGTATTGGTCTAGAAATGTTAACTTTTTTATTTTTTATTTTTTCCATTTGTATGGGGGTAACATACTGTACTAAATATGTAAGGTCATATCTATGTGGGTTTGATTACAGAAACTAATACAGATCATTATGTTATTTTTATAGCTTAGTTATTTTAAGTTTTGTAGATACACAATAATATGGGTATATTCTTCGTGTTGTTTCCCATGCTACTGAGGTTTGGTTCATAAAGTCTTTTTCTATGCTGATGTCTTCAAGAGTTCTGCCTTTCTTATCTTCCAGCGAGTTTAGTATTTCTGTTCTAATATTTAGATCTTTAGTCTACTTTGATTTTAGTTTAATGCATAGTGAAAGATACAGGTCTAGTTTTCATCTTTTATAGGTTGAAATTCAGTTTTTCCAACACCATTTATTAAAAAGGCTACCTTTCCTCCAGTGAGGACAGTTGGCTCCTTTATCAAAGACTATGTGACTGAGTATGTCTGGAGTAGTTTCTGCATCTTCTAACCTATTCCACTGATCCTCAGGTCTGTTTCTTTGCCAGTACCATGATGCTTTTATCAGAGTGGCTTTGTACTATAGGTTCAAGTTGGGGAATGTGATACTCCCTGACATACCTGTTGCCTAGAATGACTTTTGCAATTCTAGGTCTCTTCTGGATCCAAATGATTTTTTAGATAATTTTTCCTAGTTAAATAAACTGTTGGGATTTCAGGTGGAATTCCATTGAATCTATGCAGCAGTTTTGGAAGTATGGCTATTTTCAATATATTGGCACAAAGAATCAACAACTGGGATCTCATCTTATTAAAAAGCTTCTGCACTGCAAGAGAAAGCACCAACAGGGCTAAGAGAAAACCCACAATGTTGGAAAAATTTTATCAGCTGCTCTTCATACAAAGGACTGCTATGTAGAATATATAAAGAAATAAAAATATAAGACCCCCCAATAAAGACCCAATTAAAAATAAGCATCTGAAATGTACTGACATTTCTCAGACAGAGACATAGAAATGGCAAATAAACATGCAAAAAAAAACCCGTTCTATATCACTGGTCCTTCAAGAGTTGCAGATGCAAACAACACAGAGATTCCACCTGAACATAGAAAGAATGGTTGCTTTCAAGAAATCAACTAATAACAAATGTTGGTGGGGTTATGGAGAGAAAGGAACCCTTCTCCATTGTTGGTGGAATTGCAGACTGGTGCAACCACTGTGGAAATAGATATGGAGATACTTCAAAAATCAAGATTAGAGGTCCCATTTGACCCAGCCATCCCTCTGCTGGGTATATTCTCAAAAGAATTAAAAGAATCATACCACAATGATATACGTCCGCCCATGTTTATAGTGGCACAGTTTGCAAAGCTAAAGCATGGAAAAGTCCTAATTGACCATGAACTGGAGACCTGATAAAGAAGATTTTTTTGATGTAATGGAGTACTACTCAGCCATAAAGAATAATAAACTAGAGACATTTATATCTATTTTTTAATTGAGTTTATTGGTACATTTTAGGTATAAAGTACATTTGCATTCATTATTGTAATCTTGTACCTCTACATGACAGGTCTTGGTTCTCATTTTTTTCCCTTGTCCCTGCCCTCCCTTCACCCTCTCCACCCCTAGCCATTTACAAACACTTTAGTTCCTTTTTTTAATTTTCTCATTTTTTTCTTTTCCCTTATTACCTTTCCCCTATCCTTCCCACTTTCCCTACACCTTTAGCCCTTTTGTTCCTATGTCACAATGTCAAATGTCTCATTAGGATCTTATGTACTATTATAGTTTTTCACACCATAGAATTACTCAGTATTTACCCTCTTGTGACTTATTTATTTCACTTAGGAGTATATTCTCAATATGTATCCATTTTCTTGTGAATGAACCTAATTTATCATTCTTTATGGCTGAGTAGTATTCCATTTAATAGAAAAAGAACATCTTCTTTATCCACTTTCCAAATGATGGGCAAATGGGCTGTTTCCAAGTTTTAGCTATCACAAACTGAGCTTTCATAAACATCGGTGTGCATATATCAATGTGATATGATTCTTTTAATGCTTTTGGAAATATACTCAGCAGAGGGATGGCTAGGTCAAATGGAACCTCTAATTCTAGTTCTTTGAGGTATCTCCATTTTGACTTCCATAGTTTTAATAGAGTTTTTAATGTCCTGGATATCTGTTTGAATCTGTTTTATGGATTCCATTTCTTTCCTATGTTGGGCATTCATTATTTCCATTTCTTTCTTATATTGGGCCTTCATGGCTTCTATCATGGTCTGGAGCTCATCTATTTTTTTTTGTCTGTTTCTGTTCTAGAGTCTCAAATCATGACTTTCATTTTGCTCACCATCTCTATGATTATCTGGGAAATTATTTCTGTTTTGAATTTTTCTAGAGCCTGGTTGATCTGTTTTGTTGCTTCCTGTGCTGTCAGTTCAGAGTGTCCTGGTGGTTCACCATCAGACTTTTCATACTCCTTTGCCCTACTGTTTGCCATTAGTGAACTGGAAATCTGTCTTTGCTTAAGTGTTTTCTCAATCTTATTTTTGCTGTTGGGTTGTCCGTGATTTAATTTTGGCTTATAAAATCTTCCTGATACAGTTACACGTTAGCTTTTGTGTCTCTAACGACTCATAGACATTCTCATTTTCATAATATCAGAGAAAAGAACTCATTAAATCAATCACAACCCTTTTCCCCAATTGATACAATCAGCAACACAATATGATCAAGCACAACTTGGAAAGTGTGGTAGTCATTAATCTATCACCTTTAAACCTTGTGAGTTCAATTAAAATCGAGAAGCAGCACAAATTATGTTTGCAGTGAATAAACTTTTCAATATAACATATTTACCATTTAGGATGGGGGTTTTGCAGAGTTAGGATGAGAGTTACAGTTAAGTATAAGAATTGGAGAAGGTTTCAAGTGAAGCCAAAGTTCAGTTCATAAAATGACCACACAATCTTTAGGAAACTATTAAATTCAAAAAGGATAGATAGAGTGCAAGTGTAAGGACAAGAATATACCCCCTTAACAGTAATAGGGGTTCACTTTCCCTTGAAACTATTGACCCTTATGTCAGGTAAAATGACAGAAGAAAAGAACATAAAGAAAAGAGAAAAATGATAAGAAATCTGAGTTAGGGCAGGAGCAGGAACAGAAAGGGAGAAGAGGGATAATACGGTGGAGGAAGAGATTGAGTTGGAGAAAGAGGACACAAAAAAGAGAATTTGCAGAGTGGAATGAGGAAAAGAAAGAATAAAAATGACTTTGAAGGATCTCTTTCAGACTGTATCTCTGCTTTCATAATATACAACTTGTGCAGCCATGTGCAGAACCAAATCCCCTGATCTCAGCTAGCAGATAGCAGACCCCCGTGATGCAGACTGATATCAGGCTCCAAGGCCCAGAATGAGTTCCCTGGCCTCCTGCAGGTTTGAAATTCATACAAGTACTACAAGTTTACCCTACCTTTTCTTTAAAGATATTCAAAGTTGGGAACTCAGAAAAATACCCTTTATAACCATCTTTTCCTCTGCAGAGTGGGTTCAAGGACTGGTACAATCAGGAGGTCTGAGAGGGGGGTTGTTTCAGGGGCACCTGCACGGCTACCTTCCTTGATCTGGAGCATTGGTGGTGCCAGCAGGGGAGGGAGCGCTACCCAGTCCTGTGGGTTGGGCTCAAGCAGGCCGGAGGGAGAGCAGATGTTGGAGCGCCTTTCCCAAATCTCCCCTTCCTTGCTCTGGAGCAATGGTGGTGCACGAGACATTCATAACTAAATTGATGCACATTAGGGCCATACTCTTAAGTGAAATAAATAGGACACACATGTATAAATACTGAATAGTTTCTCTGGTGTGAGAAACTAAAAGTATAAATAATGTTCAAATTGTATAATTGATAATGTCAAATAAGAAGAACGCTTCTAAAGGTGTATGGGAAGTGGGACTGAAAAGGAAAAAAATGGAAAGGAAAAAAATAAGATAAAAGGAAAAAATGGAAACAAAATCTTTGTAAACAGGGAGGAGTGAAGGAGTTGCAGGGAAGGTAAGGGAATGGGAAAAAATAAGAACCTAAATACATTGTGTAAAAGTACAAGTACCCAATGATGAATGTAACTGTATTGTATGCCTAAAATATACCAATAAACTTTATGGAAAAAATAGTATGAGTATACATTAATCCGTAGATAAATGAATTGGGATTTCACTTTTGGGATATTGCACTTAACAGTGTTCTCAACTTGCAAATTTTTCTGTGTATATGTTCAATATACTTTGTCTAATTTTGTCATAATTATCTCCAAATATTATATATTTTAATGTTTTTTCAACAATGCTATATATTTAGTTCAATTTATGATTGTTTTGATTGATAATACGTAGGACTGTAATTTACTTCATGTTGTCCTTTTATATGCTAACATATATTGTGCAATCATACCAAAGTTACACATTTGTATAAACTGCATTAAAATCACTACTCAGAATATTATGTCATCAGCAACGGTTTTCTTTTACAGTATGGATTACTTTTATTTCCTTTTTCGTTTTCATATAATAACAAGGAACTGGAGGAAAATGCATAATGATTAGTGAGAGGAGACATCACTTCCCATTTCCTGAATTTAAAGAAAAAGCATTTACTCTTGCACCATTAAACATAATGTTAGCATATAGAGTTTCTGTTCATACATTCTGTATTCATAACTCATTCAGGGTTCTGTCTGCACTGGGTGAAGAATTTTACTAGAGTATTTTATACATCTGTGGAAATGAGTATAAGCACTACATAGATTTCTTTCAAGGAACTGGCTTATATAGCTGTGAAAGTGGCAAGTCCATTTTTGTAAGAAAAAAATAGCAGCCTCAAATGTCAATCACAGGTTTTTGTAATGCAGTCTTAAGTCAAATTATTTCCGCCCCTTGGGGAATCTTCACTTTTACTCTTAAGCATTTTCAGTGATTTTATAAGGACCACCCAGTTAACTGAACATAATATTTTTTTATTATTTTATTTTTTTAATATTTGTGTAGTCTTTTATTTTGTGTTTACTTATTTATACATGTGACTGACCTAGTTCTGTGTTTTAGGCACCATGCTAGGTTTGAGTTTATAAAGAACAAGACAGTGTTTCTCTACAAGATACAGTCTTTTATTGTCTCTCCAAATTTCCATTTCTATTTTTCTGTCTATATGTATACAAAATTAATCTATACAGATGCATAGGTAGTTTTTACAAAAGGTGTTATATTCACATGATGTTTTGCATCTAACTTTGTGTCTTATATCTTCTTATTATTATTATTATTATTATTTTATAGAGTTTATTGGTACATTTTAGGTATACAGTACAATTACATTCATTATTGGGATCTTGCACCTTTACATGACAGGTCTTGGTTCTCATTTTTTCCCCATATCCGTGTCCTCCCTTCATCCCTCCTCTCCTCCCCACTTATAAACAATTTATTTCCGTTTTTTCATTTTCTCATTTTTTTCTTTTCCGTTATTACCTTTCCCCTACCCTTCCCACTTTCCCTACACATTTAGCCCTTTTATTCCTATTTCACATGGTCAGTTATCTCATTAGGATTTTATCTACCACTATAGTTTTTAACACCAGAGAAACTATTCAGTATTTACACCTGTGTGACTTATTTATTTCTCTTAGGAGCATATTCTCAATATGTATCCATTTTCCTAAGAATGAATCTATTTTCTCATTCTTTATGGCTGAGTTATATTCCATTTTATAGAAAAACCACATCTTCTTTATCCAGTCTCCAGTTGATGGGCAAATGGGCTGTTTCTAAGTTTGAGCTATTACAAACTGTGCCGCTATAAACATAGGTGTGCATGCGTCACACCTATGGTATGATTGTTTTAATTCTTTGGGAAACATAGCCAGCAGAGGGATGACTGGGTCAAATGTCACCTCTAGTCCCAGCTCTTTGAGGTACTACCATTTTGATTTCCTTAGAGGTTGTACCAATCTGCGCTCCCCCCAACAATGGAGAAGGGTTGCTTTCTCCCCACAACCCCGCCAACATTTTTTATTGGCTGATTTCTTGATAGCAGCCATTGTTTGTGGGGTGGTGGAATCTCACTGTTGTTTTCATCTGCATCTCTCGAATGACCAGTGATGGAATATTTTTTCATGTATTTACTTGCTGCTTTTATTTCTTTGTCTGAGAAATGTCTGTCCATTTCAGATCCCCATTTTTGAATTGGGTCTTTATATTTGGGATGGCTGATTGTTTTGAGTTCTTTATATATTCTGGATAAGAGTCTTTTGTCTGAGGAGCAGCTGGTACAATTTTTTTCCCACATTGTAGGTTGTCTCTTAGTTCTGTTGATGGTTTCTTTTGCAGGCAGAAGCTTTTTAATAAGATGAGATCCCAGTTGTTGATTCTTTCTGCTAGTTCCCATGTTACTGAGCATTTGTTCATAGTCTTTTCCTATGCCAGTGTCTTCAAACAGTTTTGCCTAACTAAATATTAAAAAACAATCTTTCTTTTATTTAAAAAATATGTAAATGTTTAAAGCCTTTACAAAGCACCTTTAACACAACATCTGAATTAGTATTTTTATGGATTTCTGGGCACTGTTGTCTCAGTTGATCCATACTCCTTGCAACCTGATTTAACAAACCAATTTGAATATAAAATTCTGAGTTTTATCGTTAATGTTACTTTGAAATTATTGCTCTATGTAGTAAAATTCAAACTCCTTAGATTGATTATTAAGACACTTACAAAATTTTGTTCTACATCCTTTGTTTTTTCTTAGCAAGCACTTTTTGTTGTGACATTGTTATTGTATCTCTTTACTATAATTTCTGCACTCTCATTTTAGTCTGTTGAAATGCTGTCAGCCATTGATTCACAGATTGATTTATATTTCATCTTAATTGATATTATAATATTGTTCTACCCATTTGAAATGTAACTTGTGTATATCTTAGATCTGTTGAATATCCTTACATGTGTTTCTATCGAGTTGCAGTTTTGTAGACCAAGTATGTACAGACAGACCAGGGTATGTGAATTTGATCCATCCTGAATACATGTTGAATTTTGTAGATATCCCCAAAATACTTATTTTGTTAAAACAACAGGACTTTATGGAATTATACTGTAATACATTTTACTCTGGAAAACAAATGACTAATATTGCAATGAACTGCTTTAAAAACTAATTTCAAATAGGATAAAAATTTACTGCTTGTCTGATTTTTATTTTTTCATGACTTCATAAAGAAGCAGTGTACAATGTTCCCAGCTTGCGTCTCATTGAAATAAAACTACTGAAATAGGGGAAACCTTTTTCGAAAAATGCAAAGGAAGAATTAAATTTTACTCTGGTAAATATTAATGTAAGATAATTGTTTTTGCTAGGTAGTTTAAAAACAATTTGCAATAGATTCATAGATCAATATTCTATTTACTTGGTATTATTTTAATAAGATCATTTATTGTAAGGATATTCATTTGCATAATTTTCAGATTACAAATATTTAATAAACTTCAAAGTGTCTCCTAACCTTTTAGATACAGATATATTAATTAATGTAGATATATAACAGCTAAGAAGAAAAGAAGAAATAAAAGAAATACATGAAAAACCAAATATAGAGTCTGAAATTAAATATGCTTCATGAAATACTGCTAAAATGAAATAT
>NW_022900913.1:19286922-19299466 GCF_012274545.1 Fukomys damarensis
CTCACCATTAGAGACATGGCAATACGTGACTTAAGGGAGAAACTATACAGACCTAAGGCACCATTTTACCTGGAAATAATTAACAGGATTTTCTTTCAGATTGAAAATATCAACAAAATTCGAGCAGTACATGCTAATTTTACATGCTATATTACCAATATATCAATATATAGTTTGGTATGATACAAATTAGAAAACATGAAGTACTGAAAAATTTGAAAGTGAAATAATGAGTTCATGTGATTAAATAAAAAGTGTACAATGGCATCTTCAAAGATAAGAAAAATGTTATATGAAATATAAAAGAATTTTTTCTGTGCAGAATAACTTGAAAAATGAGTAATATACTAATGGAAACATTTTACAGCTCCTCAAATAAATATAATGAAAACATAATGTTTCAGTAATAAATATTTAATAAACGGTTGTTCATTTGCAAAATACAGAGAACCAGTGAAATCCAGAGCAGAAAATTTTCGCTTGCAATGCTTGACTTAATGACCAGTGATGTGCAATTTTGAGTCAAGAATTTCAAGCACCAATGTTTATAGTGGCACTGTTTGAAATAGCTAAATCTTGGAAACAGCCCGTTTGCCCATCAGTTGGAAACTGGATAAAGAAGATGTGTTTTTTCTATAAAATGGAATACTACTCAGCCATAAAGAATGTGAAATTAGATTCATTCATAGGAAAATGGATACATATTGAGGATTTACTCAAGTGAAATAAGTCACACATGTGTAATACTGAATAGTTTCTCTGGTGTGAAAAGCTATAATAGTACATAAGATCCTAATGAGATAATTGACCATGTGAAATAGGAAGAAAAGGGCTAAAGGTGTAGGGAAAATGGGAAGGGTAGGGGCAAGGTAATAAGGGGAAAAAATATGAGAAAATGAAAAAATGGAAATAAAGTGTTTATAAATGGGGAGGGGAGGAGGAGGTGAAGGGATGGCAGGGACAAGGGGAAAAATGAGAACCAAAACCTGTCATGAAAGGGTACAAGATCCCAATAATGAATGTAATTGTACTGTATACCTACAATGTACCAATAAACACAGTAAAAGAAAAAAAAGAGAGAAATGCTTGACTCTCTTGAATCTATTATATGTGATTTAAATAAGTTTTTAAGTAATTTCTCAAAAGACCAACAACTAGCAGGAGAGATAGATTTATAGAGGTAGATAGACAAATAGATATACTAATCAATTTTTAATGAGAATTTCATTTTGGCTTATGCGATCGTGGAGACTCACGGTTCTCATGTCTTTCCATTGGCCAGCTGGAGAGTTGAGAAGGCCAGTGATGTTACTGCGTGTGTGAATCTGGAAGTCTGAGAACCAGGAGTGCCAGTGTTTTACAGCAGGAAAGAATGTCCCAGCTCAGCGTCAAACAGAATTCAGTCTCTTTGCCTTTTGTTGTTGTTCTGTTTAAGCCCTCAACAAATTGCGTGGTGACCACATGATAAGGATAGATCTTTACAGAAAGAATTCATTAAATCCTAATTACTCCTGTGATCGCTGTTATAGATATGTCTAACATCATGGTAGCAGTTCTCAGGGCATTCCTTAACAGAGTCACGTAAACGTATGTCATTAATCATTACAAATGGTTTTGCTTTAAATGCATGATCATTACAATCTCATTATATATTTCAGGGTTTAGTTTATAACATGAAGAAGTTACCACTAACTTTTAAAAAGTTAAATAATGAAACAGTGATGGGATTATTGCACAATTGAATTTCCTTGATCGTCACTAAATTGGAATTAGAATTTCAAATTATTTGATGCAATTTAAAAAACTACATATTATTGTATAGCTTCACCTTTTTAGACAAATAAAATACATTTAAGTACAAATTAGCTAAAATTCCAAACTCATAGTACAGAATTAAAAAGAATATAGATCTCTCATATTTAATATTTTTTCTATTTTTGTGTATTTCTTGATTGCTTAAGTTTGCTTGGAAGGAATTTTATATCTAAATTTATACCTAAATTTTATACCTATAAATATTTGCTTTTAAAAATTGAGTAGAGGAGTCTACTGTTAGCATTTTGAACAGCAAGAAAAAAACTTAAAATATTCAGTACATAATTATGCACTTTTTAAGATAAATCACCTATGATTTTTTTATGTTTAAAATAATTTAAAAGGTAATGAAATACATACAATGAAAAAACAAAACCTTTTTCTGCTATAGTTCCAGGATGTTACTTTTGTTTTATCATTTTTATATTTTCACAAAAAAACCCAAAATATGAGAAAATGAGGAAGAAATGTTTCTCAGAATAGTTATTTTTAGGAGATTAATAGATTTCTCACCTCCTTTTCATTTTTTTTGCTTTGAACAATTATTCGCTCAATGGTTTCCTCTTGCTATTTATAAAATAGAGCTGACAATTCAAAGAGTAACTATTGCTTCAAAGTAATGGAATTGTAAAAATTGGATAAGGGCACACATGCATTTGAAACTTTCATGTAAATAAATTTACACTAAAATTTCAATCAAACTTAATTCTTAGCTTCTGTTAACTTTTAGGATTTGGTTTAGAAGGCAGAGGGTAACTAGAATAAGCAAGGAAATTGCAGTCAATGTTGTCTTTGGTGCAACAGTAAAATGAAGAAGAAAACTTAGTGGGAAATGCCAAGAGTAGCACAAAAGTATATAAAGTGATTAGGGAAAGGACTCTAAGAAGGTAACATAATTTTTTTTTAAGGAGCAATGAATCTCCTCCTATAAATCTTTATTTCTCTATATTATTCTGGAAAGAATTCTCCTCCATGCCCTTGTGTCTCCATTTCTATTCAAACTTATTTTCCCTTACCGAGACTGATTTCCTTGAGATCCCTCTTGCCACCTTTCTGTGAAAGGAGTATTGATTGAGTGATAAAGCAAATCAAGTTACATAGCTAAGATGATCTGATTTCACAAAAGAGTTCAGAGAAATGAATGTATCCTTAGAGTAAACTTCAGAACACTTAACAGTTTTGAAATCCTGAAGAGCAAACCCAAACAACATTTTCAGGGGCATGGCATGGCTAAAAAGAGCATACATCAGAATAATGCTGAGACAGGAAAAGAAAAATGTTCACCCTAGAAAAAGTCCTGACTGCACATTGACTGATGCTTTTCAAACTTCCTATGATACTATTTTTCCTTTTGTCGGAAGTAGGCATGTGATAGGATCCAAAATAATCCTAGAAGTGATGCCATACCACAGTTAAATTTTTCCTTTTATTCTTCTCTTCCATCCTTTTCATCTGTTTTCTTTGTCCAGGTTTCTTAGATAATTCATTTCTAAGACATTCTCAACCCTGTGCATAATGGCTCAGCAGGGAGACTATTAAACTTTGGTACCGTGCAGGGTTGTAGAACCTGATCTAAGGAGACTAAAGAACCTGCTATTAGAGAAGAGGAAACATGGATAGGGATAAACATGAAGAGCAACCCAGTTTGGGGCTTTGGGATTTGGGACTGAGTCATGAAACAAAATATAACAGAAGTTTCTCAATGCTTTTACACAGAGAGTCCAAATAAGAATAATGTCACACACATGACACCAGACAGATTCTGACAGTACTTGTGGCACTCTGTCTCCTCAATGGTGGACATGAGAAAAGAACAGGCCGCAGTTGATGAGCCTGGAATACTAGACACACTCAAAATAATCCAGAAAAGCAGTCATTCAAGTGCTATACTCGAGCTTGTGCCTACAACAGTGAGATTAGGTGAGAACCGTATTTCCTGGCCTCCCAGAGGTGAAATCAAACCCTCAGTGGATTTAATGTCACTGTTTTTCTCTTTGTTCCAAACATTTAAAAAGAATCCAAACAACCCTCATTGAATGGACTTTTATTTTATTTTTATTTTCAATTTCTTCCATCACTTTCCTTATCGCTTTGCAAGAACCGGAGCAGTTGTATTTCTGAGTGTTAGTTTCATGTCTCTGTATCTCAAATGAAGTTTGTCCTAGCACCATTTTCTACATAGGAATAATGTATCTGATCCAAGACTCCATTTAGCCAAAGTAAAATACTTGTATAGACTTAATCATGGCAATTTCAATTTGACTTCTATCAAATGAAACCAACAGTAATAAAATACAGCCCAAAACAGCACCAACGATGATACAAAATGTGCAGTAGTATGTAATATCACTTGAATTTTTTTACAGTGCAGAATAGATCATTCAGAGCAATCCTTATAAAAAGAAGTATTAAAACTAGGCTGCATATGTGTGTGAGTGAAGTACTTGTGCACACAAGTAAATCCAGTTTGTGTATGTACCTGCTTGGCCTTAAGAGTGAGTGTTTCTTACAGTTGGCATCACCCCTGCCTTAGCCTGCCCAAATCTTCAGAAAATCAAAGACAGATAAGAACACAAAACCCCATAGAAGAGCAAGATAGATTTTGTTTAAAAGATCAAAGTGAGTTTTCAAGTTGATTTTTTTCAATAGAAAAGACTTTGGATTCAGAGGACACTAAAATACAACTTTGTTTGACAGGGTCTCACTATGTAGTTGAGACTGACTTGGAACTCACTATGTAGCCCAGGCTGGTCTCAAACTCATATCAATCCTCCTGCCTCAGCCTCCTGCGTTCTGGGATTATAGGCATGCACCACCACATCCAGCTAATACAAAGTTTAATGTACTAAAACTATCAGTCAAAAAGTCTACACCTGTTCAGAAAATCCTTTAAAGATGCAAAGAAAGTAAATAAACACTCAGACAACAAAATCAGATAACTTCCACTCTTTAGCCTTTTAATATCAACTTTCATGGGTATTTATTCATAAAGAAAAAATTATTTACTATGGAAGTTTTAAGGTTAAGCATGAAAAAGTGCAATGGAAAATATAAAACATCATATTTACAAAGGAATACTGTGTCAAAACAGATTTGTTGACTAAAATATACAGTTTCATGACACTAAAATATATACAGAAACACAAACACACAGACATATAGATAAATAATAGGTGGTAAAGAGATAAATATGGCAAATGAAAGCATGTGAGAAAGATAGAAAATATAATTAAAGCTTGATATTAATTTGTTCTGAATTTGTAAAAATCATGTACGCATATTAGAATTTAAAATTAACCTTAGTAAATGATGTAAATAAATGTATAACTACAATACCATATGGAAGTAAAAAGGCATTTTAAAATTCCTAACAGAGTAAAAGAATTAAGGATTGTAGCACCTACATGACAAATAAAAACCAATCATCTCTTTTTATATTAGTAATGATATTTCATTCAATTTGATACATTTTCTGATTAAATTAAATCCTTTCATAGATAGTTTATGAGAAACCAACTTTAGTGCAAGAAAATAAATAGGATAGAAAAACATAGGTCATAGGTATTAATTGGCCATATAAATATGAATTAAAGCTTTTTATTATATACCATAAAGATGTGCAATTATTATGTGTCAATAAAGAATAAAATTTAAAAGGCTAATTCAACATTTGTAATATCTGATCAAGAAGCCCATCTAGGGAAATACAGGACTATCTTAATGACAAAAATGTTTTCCGTGGAAGTAGAACATTTGATTTTGTAGGTGAATGATCTTAATATATATTTTATAAAAATTAAAAAGCTAAAGAAGAGTATTTAAACCTATGCAATAAATATTCTAACACATCTCTCAAAAATTTATAGGACAACCACATTCTACACAGAATATTTACACTGATTTTGCTCAGCCATAAAAATCATTCTCAACTAATTAAAATATTTAAAAACATATCAATAATTTCTAGTCATAGTGGAAGTAAAATACGAAAAAAGACATCAAAACATTTATTTCAGATGCTTGGGACTTTTGTATAATCCTTAGAAATAAAGAAATACTAAGTATTCATAATATAAATGGAAAATATGATACTGATAATCTCATGAGGCAAATGTAACAACTTTGCAAAAGTTTTTTTAATCTTGAAAGTGAATATAATATTGCCAAAAATATTAGTAAACTCAATCAAATGAATGATTAAATGGTGAATTAGGCATGACAAATTTTATTTTAATCTAAGAACACAGGTTTGCCTTGCTAAAATAATTATTGTATTCTCAAAATATTAAAAATAAATCTTTATCTTTATTTAGAGAGATAATATTAAAATTGTTGGTATCTGTTTTTGACTTTTAGAAAGAAACCTAGATAATTTCAACCCTAAGGAATTTTTCTTAAGCTGTTGGGTACTTTATTTTTTTCTGAAATTAGAGAAAGAAATGAATGTCAGTAATATATAAATTTACCAGTATTATATTTTAACACACATTGTTTCTGCAATGAGGAAACAAAAAATCAAAGCTACATGGACTGGCCAAAAGTGACATAACATAACTATCATTAACCTTAGACAAATGATTATAAATTTGAAGTAAAAATGATACACAATCCAAATATAAAAAATAGCCTCCATAAATGACTTTTAAAAGCCACACAATTCAACATCAATGTACAAAAATCATTATCTTTTTCTAAATCATTAGAAACCAAATGAATTTTATCACAAAAATAGCTGAGAATATATCTAACAAAAATGTGAAATATCTCTCCAAAGTAAATACTTAAGTGTTGCGAGATTTTAAAAATAAGAGTAAAATGTGCAAATTTAAAAACATTGTATAATACAATGTAATTAATCCAGAGCCCCAAAATATTAAGCTCAAAGTTGTATTTGCTTTTTGTTTTGTTTTGTTTTGTTTTGTTTTGTCTTGTTTTGTCTTGTTTTTGAGACAGGGTCTCACTATGTAGTTGAGACTGACCTGGAACTCACTATGTAGCCCAGGCTGGTCTCAAACTCACAGTGATCCTCCTGCCTCATCTTCCCAAATCCTGGGATTATAGGTGTGAGCCACCAGGCCCAGCTCAAAATTGTATTTATTTTATAGAAATACACTTGTTAATTGTAAAATTTACATGGTACAATGAGGCAAAAAATCTTCAAGAATTACTTAAGAGATGCAATAAATTTAGATTTCTTTACTCAAAAGCAAAATATACTATAAAATTACAATAAATTAATTTAAGGTCTTGGATTAGAAGGAACACATACACTTATGCAATAGCAACTACAGACTTTTGTATTATGCTACAAGTGGAATTAAGGCAGTCTAAAATGATACTCCTCAAAAATGACATTGTATTAATTGCATGTGTATTTATAAAGACATACATAAAATTAGATTATTATCTCAAAATACAGTTATTGTAGATGAATTGTAGCTATAAATGGAAGAGGCAAACAAAAAGCTTCATGAAAATAATAATTCTATTCACAAGGATGATTTAACTAAGACAAAGAAACCATTGTGTATGGAAAAAGAATAGTAAATCATAATACCTTAAATAACTTTGGTTCATAAATACAACTAATAAAGCATAATTATATATCTCAATTACACCACTATGAATGAACTGATATTAGAGCAAGGAAATATAGAAGTGAAAATGAGACTGGTTTTGCACAGCACATAAATCTCAAAATTATAGTGAAGAAATTAAATGTTAAACTGTTAAATAGTGGACCGTGTATGTTTTCACGTGTACAGCTTCAGAACAGGTACAAAGGTCTGTTTCCTAATTGGTCCAGGAAATGGTTACTTTGTAACTGAAAGCAGGCGATGTTGGAACAGATAAAAGAGAGCTTTAGTGTTGCCATTGATCCGTTTCTTGATCAATATGGTGGCTAGCTGTCTACTGCCTCAAAGTGTTAAGTAATTGATTCTACACCTAGAGTTTTATACATTTTGTGTTATGTAATTCACTAAAAGCTAAATAAAATATCTAAAACCAGAAATATCTAAGACTATACCCTATTCTGTGGCCCTTACAAATATTAACTTACTTAATTATTATCGAATGAAGAGGTCTATATTATTATGCCTATTTTAAAATTATGATATTAGAGAAAGGCTACTTTAATAAGGAATTTGTACATTTTGGAAATTAATTAAGATATCTTCATCTAAGTTCATATCTTTAAATAAATTTGCTATTATATTCACTTCACACTTTGCATGTGTGAATTTTTTTCCAGTGTTGAGATGAAGCTGTATTTCATCCCCCTTTATATTTGAGACTGAAATAATTATTTATAAGAGAAAATGTTTAGTTGTCCTTCTGTCTGTCTGTGCCATCCTGCACAGTGAGTTCATCACTTAGTGTTCAGACACACTTACTTTTTAATCATAATGTCTCAATTATTATTGTCTTGAGGTGTAAATTTAAAAGATCATTCATTAATCACATTTATCACACTTGAATAATTATGTTACCTATTTTAAAAGTTTTGCAGCACTGACGTTCCAAATTCAATGAATGAGTCACATTGCAAAAATTTGTATGAGTCTGCTTTTCCCAGTAGCTAAGTTTATTGAAAAGAGCACGCACAAGTAATTATAGTGACTGTGTTACATTCAATTGTCTGATGGGGTGATTGTGCATGGGAGGTTTGGGGTTAAAATTTCACGTCAAACTCAATTTTTCCCATTAGAAAATACATACGTACTGTGGTGATTTTATTTTATATTTTTGTACTGAGTTAAGCCCCCAGCTCATAAGTTATGATTTATTTATTTGATTTTGAGACTGGGCCTCTCTAAGTTCCTAAGCTGACTGCAGGCTGGACTCAAATTTACAGTCCTGCTACTTCAGCCTCCCCCAGTGCCGGGATCGTGGGCATACCCCGCCAGACCTGTCTAATTTTTATGCTTCTCTGGGTGTAGCACTATAGCTGCATACCTGTGAAGTTGCACCAGGAATAATAACATGTAGATTAATAAAATTGGTCTAAGAAATCTTAAAGATAATTCTAAGCCATAATATCATAGTTTAGGCTTTGTACTATCAAGGTATCAAAGCCTGCAGCATCAGCAAATTGACCCCAGTTGGAATTTATATTCCATTAATAAGGGTTGACTTGCGGGTTAACTTTTTCAAATGCTTTGATATTCACAGAATCATAAAATATCTATTCCTCAAATATTTGATTAGTTTTTGCTCAGAACTTAATTTCAAACATAAAAAGCAAGAACAACTAATGCTATTATAATTACTATTGTTGAAAAGAAAAAACTAAAAAAGGACATAATTAATTAATTTGCACAAGAATTCATTCTTACCTTTTCCTATATTCTCCATGATTCTGGCAAGATAGTTCACATCTGTCAGATTCTCTTAGAATTAAATCAGAGTTTAGAGAGCCTATTTAAAATGAAAATTATTTCCAGGGAAAATTATGTGTATACAAGAACAAGTCACCATGGACCTCGGGTTGGATTGAACCTTGCGTCCACCTGCTTCATCCCTTTTTACCGATTCCCCGTCTAACGTACTGTAGCATGTCCTGCTCCTACTACCAAGTGTCTACACATCCCTTCCAGAGCAGGTTACCTTTCTCTGAAGAACAACGAAGCATTTTTGTTTTATCCAAATGCAGTCCGAGAACGGTAACTTTTGAATCATCTGGATTCTCTTTAAAATATGTAAGACCTTGAATGTGTAAATACCGTATAGTTTCCCTGGTGTGATAAACCAAAAGTCTAAATAAGGGCCAAAATGTATAACTGATATTCTGTAATAGGAAGAAGAGGTCTAAAGTTGTTGGGAAAATGAAAGGGGTAGGGGAGAGGTAAGAAAGGGAAAGGCAAAAGGAAACAAAGTCTTTGTAAATAGGGAAGGGTGGAGCGGATAAGAGAGACTAGGGGATTGGGAAAAAATAAGAAACAAAATCTGTCATGGAAAGGTATAAGATCCAAATGATGAATGTAACAGTATTGAATACCTGAAATACACCAATAAAATATATTTAAAATGTGTAAAACTTTGTTTTATTTCTTCATAAAATTATAAAAGAAGCCAGGCGTGGAGGCACACGCCTGTAATCCCAGCACTTGGGAGGCTGAGGCAGGAGGATCTCTGTGAGTTCGAGACCAGCTTGGGCTACATATTGATTTCCAGATCAGTCTCAAATACATAGTGAGACCCTGTCTCCAGAGAGAGAGAGAGAGAGAGAGAGAGAGAGAGAGAGAGCGAGAGAGAGAGAGAGAGACAGAGAGAGAGAGAGAGACAGAGAGAGAAAGAGAGAGAGAGAGAGAGAGAGAGAGAGAAATATATACTGATGACTGACTCCCACCTCCAAGTGACTAAGGTGATTATAGGATAGAGAAAACAAATATTATTTTAAAAACACCGTCTTCATTTGAAGACATAAACAAATGCTGAAATCTATGATGCATGTAACTTTAGTTGTTAATTCTCTTAGAAATCTTACTTGTTGTGAACCACGACAAATGTCCTTAATAATGATTTTATTGGTAAATTTTCCAGTGAGAATACAGAGAGCTGCTCACATATCTGATTACATTAATTAACAGCCAGTTTCAACAGTTGAAAGCCTTACTTTTAAAATGAAGACTCTTCATAGTCAACTAAGTCATTCTGTGGAAGTACAAAGAGAAGCTTGAGACAAAATTGATAATAATCCTTCTTAATTAAATTTATCTTTACAAGACTTGTATTAAATTATTCTATTTGCTATATTTTACAGATGCCTATATTTTTCTAGACAGATTTTTAAGATTAACTATTAAATTCAACAAAAGTGTTGTAATCAATTGTCTTTTTATTTAGGCTTTCAGATAATTTTCAAGACAAATAATAACACATATAATAAAGATAAGTGAGTTTTTAGTAGCAAAATATTAAACAGGTTTTTCTATGTTAAATTAAATTTTATATTCCCCTTCCATTTTTCAGATGAAAAGTAGTTTTTTCATCTTCAAAACTAATGAAATTGCCCTTAAATATAATGAAATCACTAAAACTTAACTAAGTGACAGATTAATACAGTAATGTGTTAAAATGTTAAGTAATATTATCTAAACTGATGTGAAAATATGAATAGAATATGTTAAATTCAGTTACAATAATTAATATGTGTACAATTTTACGGGAGCCTTATAAATCGCAGATTTAAAACAGTCAATTTTGAAATTAAAAAAATGCACAGCTCATTTTCTTTAGAACAAGGTGTATAAATTTATTATACCAGCTTTATTAATTCAAATATGCTAAAGCAAAGAAAACAGTAAGTTTGGACTTTTTAGGAAGTAAAGGGTAGTGAAACATATTTTACTTTGCTCGACAGAAAGTTTAAATTATGGAATTTGTTCTCCACTGATTGATTAGTAAGAGCTCTTCCATTCCTATTGTTAATGCCCCTGTATCATGGGTAGGGGCAAAACTACCCACCAGTGTCTCCGACAGCAGCTTAGACTCTACTTCACAGCACTTTAGAATGACGCCAGTGTGTGGAAATCAACACAGAATTTTTGCCAAGCTTATTAATCATTTTAATTACCTTTTTATAAACATTTTACTTTAAATTTGAACAATTATTAAATTAGGCCAAAGATCAATCCAATACTGTGACCATTTCTCTGAAATTACTTGAAAGTAGGTTGCTAACAGAGGACTCATTGCCTACTTTAAATTTGTATTTTTTCAATAAACAAACACCTTATTCTACATGATCACAAAACAACCACAATACCAAAAATTCAACGTTGACACATTTCTACTATCAGGGATAGTACTCCTCGACCCTGTAATGTCTACCTAATGTTCTGAGTGGTGCATTTCATGTAACTGATGTGACACTTTTGTTCTTTCACGGTAGAACACTTTCACCCTTTGAACTTGATTTATATACATGATCGTGGTACTATTACCATTACAGAGTTTCTGTAAAGTGTGCTGCAATTTCAGTTTGTATTTTATCTTCTCATGCTTACATTGAAGATGTGCTTCTTCAACGAGAGTATCATAAAGATCTTTTTCTCCTTGCCTGCTGTCAGGTGATGGATATTGTTGATTAATTCTCATGATACTCAATACTGATTACTTGATGAAGATGGGATTATCTAATCTTGTACTGTGAAGATCATCTCTTCTAACTCATTATACTTTAATGTATTTGAAGGGGAACATAAAAACTATATTCTACTAAATTCCTAATAAATCTTTCAATGCATACATGTATTTCATTTTAACAAAATTAATGCGTGTCTCTTTTATTCAGTGGCTTATAGTTCATTTTTCAATTATTTATTGTACAAATTGACAGTTATGTGGTTGATCAAGACAGCTCAATTTTTGTTTGAGGATTTTTTTACTTTTTGGCAAGATATGCATCAGGATCATTTTATAATTTTCCTGTTCCAATTTTAGAATCAGCTATTTCTACAGAGTCGTGTTTCTTTTCAATGGAGAATGGTTCTGGGGAGGTGAGTATACTCATCAGTGTGGTGTGTATTCATGTGGACTGACTTTCTATCTTTATATACATATTTATATAGATATATAGATGTGAGTGTGCCTGTCATGTGCATACATAGCATACTTATAAATGTAAATTTATTTAATAAAGATGTCCCTATTAGTGGATAAGTTTTATATTAAATCAATGTAGAAATCAACATAGGTATAAACATAGTATCTCTGTATATTATAT
>NW_022900913.1:19299504-19368393 GCF_012274545.1 Fukomys damarensis
ATATATATATATAAAATAGATAAAGATGTGGTTCTCAGATATTGTATAGACCTCGACATTTTTATATCCATATTGACTTCTATGCACTGATTTCACTTATAATGTATCAAATTTCAATTTTTTTATGATTATTTTTACTCCAATTCCATATTTGTAACCCATTCTCTCTCACTTGGAAACCTGGTACTTGGTTAGATTTTGTTTGTTTTATCTTATTTACTTAAATCATCAATTCATGTCTATGTAATGTACCTCTTATTTCTACTACTTTCTCTCTAATGTAGGCTTTTCTTTAGCATGATTGTATGTTCTGATATTCTGTTAAATCTTTTCTGCTTTTTAATTATGTATGAAATAAAGATGAAAAAGTCAATCCAAAATGTGCAAATGTTCAAAATCTTGCGCCATTTTTATTATTCAAAGTTCACTCTGTGTATCTATAAGAGAAAGCTAAAAGGACTCAGATGACATGACAAAAATAGAACAAACGTTTTCTGAATTCACAAAAGCACTGAGAATTTTATAATTCAGATACATTTTTAAGAGGCTTGGAAAGGTTTTTATAATCTACTTTTTAGTCTTTAGCACATCATAGTTCTCCATTTGCAGTTTTTAAAAAAAACTGTCCACCTACATTATTCACTCACTAATTCAGAAATACTCACTGAGCATATATTTGACACTGGCATAGCCAAATGAATGGGGTTCTTCAATATCTCATTGCTCTTGTGTCTTATCTCAGTGTGGTGTAATAAAGAGAGACAAAAGAAAATTATATTCAAATTATAACATTTTGTAGTATGCATTACAGCAAAAATTTTCTGAGCGAGAGACTCAAGAGACCATATTTGAATATACTTCGACAGAGACAACTTTGCTAATGCACTGATGCCAGAGCAAAGGTTTCCAAGGTTAGGAAAGTAGAAGATGGATTCAAGATAACTGGAAAAATGTATATGAGCAGGAACTAACGGAAATAAGCAAATTTGGAGTCAGCAAACTAGAACAAAACTACAGTAGGTTGAGGTAGAAATATTTTATAGTGGATGCAATTCTGAATTGGAGAAATTGCCTCTGTCTTTCCAACAAAATGGGAACAGTATCATCTGGATTTCATAAAACTTTAATGCTTTGATGAGCACAGACTATATGACATTTTAGGTAGACAAAGGATAAACAGATAATCTGACCAAATGCTTGCTTTTGAAGTAATGTTCACTTGGAATATAGCAGTTCTTATCTGTGTATATCTTACCTGTAGCTTTTCTTTTCGCTGTAATAGCATATTTCAATAGTTGCCATAGAGATCCCCTGATGCAAAAGTCTGAAATACTTGCTAGATGGATCCTTATAGAAAATGATTATTTACAAGGGATTCAGCAAATAAACAATGGTAAACGTGGCCACAGATTCAGTAATACATGTGGCAACAGGTGAACAGATTTGAAATGGAAACTGGCAATCAAGAAGAAGAGGAACACATAGGGCGTGGTGGCGCACACCTACAATCCCAGCACTCGGGAGGCTGAGGCAGGACGATCACTGTGGGTTCGAGACCAGCCTGGTCTACATAGTGAGTTCCAGGTGAGTCTCAACTACATAGTGAGACCTTGTCTCTCTCTCTCTCTCACACACACACACACACACACACACACACACACACAAAACCAAAGCAACAACGACAACAACAAAAAAGTATGGCTGGGTATTTAGCTCTGTGGTTCCAGCGCCTGCCTTGCCAGGGCAAGGGCCCAAATTCATTCCCGGTACTCCCACAGAAGAAAAAAGAAGAAGAGGAAAGATCTTCAGAGATGCAGTGTTATATGATGGACTATCATTTTTTAAAATAGCGCTGGGCTGTGATGTAAAAACTAGAGCAGCAACAACAGATGCATGAATATTTTTTCTAGTAGTATAAGCAATAATATAAATGTATTGGCTTGTAAAGAAACAAACAAAACAAAAAGAAATCAATTTTCACTGTTCTTTAAGTCATAAATTTGGCATAAACTTCTCTGAATAAAAGGCAAAGTGTCCTGGACAGAGCCACTTTATTTTCTAGAGGTTCTGTGAGAATTTGTTACTTTGACATTTCTAGCTTCTGGAAGACTCCTCCATTTTTCAGGCAGAAAATTGTAGCCCCTCTTTAATTCTTTTTTCCTTATTCACATCTTTCTTTTACTCTGACTTTGAATGGAAATGTTCTTAACTATCAATGAGTCACTTGTGGAGATCCCTGATAACGCAGGTCTTCATCTCATCACTAGTTGTAGTCACATTTCCACTGCACCTTTTAAATATAAAATAACATCCCCAGACTCTAGGGATTGGGATGTGGCACTTTCAGGGGATATTCTGCTAACTAGTGATTGTGTATTGGGAGATGACTTTAACAAATTCTGTTTCAGATGTGTAAAAATTCTGAGTAGATAAAAGTAGAAAGTTGACTTTTTAAACATTACCTATATTGAAATGTAGTTCACGTATCATTCATTTCACACACTGAATGTATAGAGGTCAATAGCTGTGCAAACATTGCCATGTTCTAATTTCAGTACATTTTCTATAACTCCCAATTCAGCACCATGTCCTTTAACAGTCTTTGCTTCTCTTCTTCTTTGCCTCACCCTTGGGCTACTGCTAAGCTTTCTGTCTCTATGGATTTGCCTAATATCAACATTTCAAATAAATAAATCATATAACCTGATTTTGTGTGACTGCTCCTAACACAATGTTTTCAAAACACATCTGCATTGTAGATCCACTAATATTTGATTCATTTATGAAAATAATTTGTCTTCAATTATAGTTGACAAATGATTTTATATGTTTATTCTTATAAAATAGAACTGATACACACATTACAAATGGTAAAAGTCAAGCTAATTAATATATGTATCAACTCATACATTTACCATTTATTGTAGTGAGATCATGTAAGTTCTAGTCTTTGAGAAATCTGCAAGTATACAACGTACAACTACTCCCTGTAGTTACGGAGCTGTACAATATATCTGATCATATTCACGGTGTCTATTTAAAACTTTTATTGCCATATGACGCACTGTCGCCCTATTTATTGTTTTTAATATGGTGGACATTCAATTTGATTCTACTTAATACAGACATAAATAAGGATGCTATAAAATATTTTTCTATATGTTTAGGAGTAGAGTCATGTGTTAAGTATATCATTAACATTTTCAAGTACTTCTGAGCTCTTCTCTACAGTGGTCGCACCATTCACAATCCGTCATGATCATCTGAGTGATCACATTTTTCCATAAGACCCCACGCTCCATGGAGTCAGACATTTTGTAAATCTTAAACATCCTAGTAATAATAAAGCGGTGCTGTATTTCACTGTAATTCTTATTTGCATTTACTGATGGTGAAATATATTGAGCATACTTTAATGTGTGGCTGTTTGTCTATCTCCTATGAAGCAATGCCTATTGAAAACCTTTATCCTATATAAAATTGGAATATTTGTCTCTTTAATCCTTTACATATTTCAGGTAAAGTGTTTTGAGATACATGCATGAAAGCAATTTTTTCAACATGGTCAATTGTCTTCATTTTTGAAGTTGTTCTTTAAAGTACAATTTATTTATGAAGTTTAATTCATTTCTTCTTTTTTGTTCAATTTCTTGTATTATTTTATCAGATCAATCAAGATCTTGTTTCACCCATGATAAAGAAACTGTACTGCATTTTCTTTTACAAAAATTTGAGTCTCTCCCTTATATTTAAATGTATAAATTTTATTTTTATGCATAATCTAAATGGGTTTCCAGATCCATTCTTTTATATTCACATTTGTGGTTTTCCCAGAATCATTGTTGAAAAAAAATTAGTCTTTTTTACATCAGATTTTTCTTGGTATCCTTGTCATAAATAAATTGCCTATACATGTAAGGGATTATTTCTAGACTCTCAAATCTGTTTTGTTAGCATATGGATCTATTTTCATGCCAGAGATGTACTGACATTTTCATTCTAGATTAGAAGCAGATTTGATTTAAGGAAGTTGGAATTTGTACTGCTTTGCTCATATTTAACATTAACATTCTTGTCACATTTTATTCCCATATGGATTTTAGGATGCTCTAGGCAAATGGTTTAAAAAAAAGTCAGCTAGAATTTTAATGGGGATTATGTTGACTGACTCTTAAATCAATTAGGAATAATTTATATTCTAACATTATTAAGAATCTTTATCTCTGAAAACATAGTGTCTTCACAGTTACCTAGATCTTCTAATTCATTAACAAATATTTTAGAATTTTAAATTACTAGTTTCACCTATTTATTTAAATATATTTCTGTTTATACTTTTTCACAATTTTAAGATAATTGCTTTCTATGTGTTTAATTTTCCAGACTAGTTTTTAACACCACATTGAGCTTTGTATACTGACTACATATCATTCAATGTTGCTGAAATTGTGGAACTTTTTCTAAAAGTTTAAAAATTTTAAGTATTTATTAGGATCATGTCATTTCCATTTTTTCCCCCCTTTTGCTACCAGAGATAGAGCTCCAGACCTTGTGTTTATGAGGCAGGAGGTGAAACCACTGATCTAAATCCCTGGCTCCATACCATTTATAAATACAGTGGATTGTGCCTATTTCTTTCCAAATTAGATGTTTCTTTTTTATCTCCTTGTTGACTTAACTAGCTTGACTAGGACCTTAAGTAACATGTGTATTATAAATAGTAAAAGAAGAATATTTATAGTGTTTCTAACATTGCGGGGGCAGAGGGAGTACAGTTACTATTCTAACTATCAGTTTGACTTTTCCATGTTTATTCTCTATGTATCCCTTATCAGACTGAGGAGATCTCCTTATATTAATGGTTTGTGTCATATTGTTTTAACAAGACTTCAGTTGACTTTTGTAGTTCATACATATCTACTTCCAAAGTGAATATCTAGATAATTATGGAATTTAAAATTGAGGTGACAAAATAAAAATATGTGGTGTAGTTAACTCCTTCGTCACTGACAACTCCCTTTTCTTTTTCCTCAAGGTGGCGTACATTGTACCCACAATGCATGAATACCCACAAAGTTTCATTGTATGGTAAAGTCAAATTACCACCACCCATTTGAAACATATATCTTTCTGGAGCATGACAGTTTTTCACCTAAGGTAGAAAGATATTAAAAGAAATAAAGAGAGATTGAAAACGTGTATGAAATAAAGAATCTGATCTCTACTTTGGTATTAGATCTTCAATACTGTCCAAATCAATGCTGTCATATTTCATCATCAATCCGATGTTCTCTTTAATTTAGTAAGTGATTGGATTGGGTCTTTCATAAAAATCGATCAATATTTTATTCCTTTGGGAAGAAAAAGTTCTTCAAAATTTTATTTTGTGAATTTTATCTTTTCAGTTTTGATCTTTTAGAAGTGTTTATTTTTATCATATTTTGAGAGCTCTTTTCACAATATTGGCTTTTGGAATTCTGTATTAGGATTTCTTTATCCTAACTTTGACCTCTAGCCTTTGGGCAACATTTTTGTTAGCTATAAACGTACCATCAAACCCATGCTTAATGGAAGAGGAAGGGTAAATATCTTGACCTAATAGTATTTGAGTAACTACTCTTTTTAAAATATACTAATAGAATTGAGCATAGACCTCAATGATTCTTACAATTCTCAATTTTAATCTTTTGAGAATGTCCATCTAACAATTTTCATATGAAATTTTATATCTGTTGTCAATGTCCTTTTCATTCAGAGATCAAAGTAAGAATATGCAGTGTAGAACCAAACACAGGGGAAAAAAGATCTAAAGAATGGAATCAAAGAAGTTTCCACTGAGATTTCATTTTCTCATGTTTTACTGTGGTGAAGAATAAAAATGTTATATTTCAATTCTGGGAAAAGATAAACTGAAAATCCCACATCAGTATATTCAGTGCTCGGTCATATTTGAATCGCCCATTAAATTTAAGATGTAGAGTTCTCATAATTTTTTCTCATCTAGGTTGCAATGCCACTATCATTATTTTTATATTATTTTTGTTTACAAATCTGACTTTGTGTGTGTTTTTAAGGCATTAATTGAAACATTGCATTACAGTGTAATATTTCACACAAATCATTTAGTTCTCATGATTATTCAGATAATAAGAAAATAAGAAATTTTCACACTTTACATATAAGGAAAATGCATCACAAGAAGGCCATGTTCTTTGGTAGATATCGAAATAAGAAGAGAGACTAAGTGTTCATCCTCGTATTTTTTTAGTTGTCATCTTTCTACATGCAATTAATTCCAATGCAGGTGGAGGACATATATGAGGTTTTGTACATATAAATCATAAAGATTGTGTTGCTCCTATCCAAAACTATTTTCTTTGCCTGTGTTCTGATACAAATACTCTGATGCAAAGATATCCAGTGCTACAGAGCAGAACCATGCCACATTTAGTAAAAACATAACAATACACTATTATTGCAATGTCAAAATGTGTTCAAGCAAATTTAAGATAATTATTTTGTTTACAGGGTCAGTAATCAATTCCTCATTAAATAGCTTGCCCTTATCATTTTCAAATAGATCAGGTTTTAATTTTTATCTACTCCTTTACATTTTAATCATGATCAAATTTTGATTATATAAGATGCTGGAATATTGCTTTTCACTACAAATAATAACCATTTAAAAAGTGGTGTGTAATGTGTTTTAACACCATCAAAATATTTGAAGACTCATGTGCCTTCTTTGACATGCTGTGTAATACAATGGAGTGCAGAGATTTCTACAATACTTAATTTTATTTATTCTCTAAGATCTATTTAATATTCAATTCCACACTCACTTTCTAAGTAGCTGTTGAACATCTAAACTATAAACTTTTTTGATGGGAATTATGAGCATAAAGAAACACTGGAGAATGCCTTATAGCTGTTTCAATGAGCCTAAGGCTACCTTATGTGAAGTACTTAAGCATCATGAAAATATCGTCATTAATTTGTAAGATTTTTCTCACTTCTATGCTACAACACAGGTTGGTTAGTATCACCAAGAATGCTCACACTTTTGAAAACGTATATTCTGGTATCTAAATAAAATTGGTCTAATTTTTTTCAGATTCAGTTTTAATTTATGCTATTTTTCACTTTGATATAGAAGTGTTTGTGAACTGAAAATTTGTATTACTCTCTACTATAGGCTCTTTCAAATTTTTAGATGAGATATTGAATTATGCTACTAAATTAGAATGTTGAAGGAATTCATAAAATATATTTGACAATTTTCTCAGGTTACTTACACTAACTGACATCAAAAAATTAATTCCTATGAACCCGACTTTGATTTGATTAATCAAAACAATTTAGATTCAGTTAAAAATAGTTTCAGTTTTTCCAAGTCTCCATTCACTTCAGCAACTAGCCAACCATAGAGCTAAATTGAGGAGTACTATAATAATTTTTTTGGTGGGGGTTGAGACAGGGTCTCACTATGTAGTTGAGACTGACCTGGAACTCACTATGTAGCCCGGGCTGGTCTCGAACTCACAGAGATCCTCCTACCTCAGCCTCCCGAGTACTGGGATTATAGGCATGTGCTACCACACCCGGCTTTATAATAAATATTTTTGAACAAATTTTATTAATCAATCCTCAGTATAGATTTTATATATTAATTAGTATGGCAATGTATTTTCATGTGATTTGAATGTAGGTCTGTAAATAATAGAACCAAAATACCTGAAACTTTTAAATACCATAGTAGATTTCAAATTAAATATGATAAATTAGCATTAGTAAGCTATTTTTGTTATTGCAACTTTTAAACAAGATTAGTTATATTTAATTAACAAGATACTTTAATAAAACTAATAAAGGTCTTTCTTTTAGTGACTAGGAATTGCTTGAAAATTTTTGAAAGGAAGTCTGCTTCATATATAAACAATTGCATTTTAAAAATGCAACAAAAGTAAGTCATCTGAAACTTCTACCTTGATTTTCATACTGGACTATGCAACTAAGACACATGGGAAATAATTAACTATATTATTCTTGCAGAATATACCAAGCATTGTTTATAATTATTATTTTTTTTTTAAGGCGAGGCCTTGCTATTGGTATTTAACTTTCTCTAGAGCCCAGACTGGCCTCAAACATGTGGCAATATTCATGCCTTTACCTCTTGATTGATGATATTCAGGGTGTGCCACTATGCCCAGTTTTATTTACATTATTATTAAGATAAAATATATATTAAATATAAACTCTACAGATCACATTGAAGAAAATAAAATATATTCAAATGTTTTGTATTATATAAAATATAAAATAAATGAGAAAGTATGAAAATCAAGAATGTCTGCATAAATGCATATAAAATTACTTGTTACTATTTTTACCATAAATTGTGTAAGAAATGTGTTTGAATTTTAAATCACTTAATACTTTTTAAATATAGAATTGAAAAACATTAATTTTATATAATTTAAAACACCATCTATTGAAATAAACCTAAACTATTAAAAATAAGCATTTAGTTTCTTAAATCTATAGAAATAATTTGTAATATATATATACTATATTTAAATTATTATAATTCACTTAAACTGTGGAATATATTTGTTACTTATTCATTATGACAGCAAAATATGATATTTGGATCATAATAATCAGTTCTATTCTTGTGAGTCTGATTATGCTAGGCTTTATCAGAAATATTTAGTCTATTTTTTTAAAATTAACAAGATGTCTTCGTTAACTTTTCTTAGATGAAATATGTTTTCTCCTAGTTAAAAATATATTCCTGAAACTGTGTTAGGGAGAAAAATATATGTATGTTTTTTCTTTCTTTCTTTTTTCTTTTTTTTGAATTCGGAACCTTTAGCTTTCAAGGCAGGTGTGGTGCCACTGAGCGAAATCCCGGCCCTAGATATATTTCTTATAATGGATCTTGTATCTAAGACCTTGAAACCTAACTTGGAAGGCACAAAAATATGATAACTGCCTTGACTGGAATAATAATAAAAAAAATCATGATGAAAATATAGCACACCAGATAAATAGTGAAAAGTGAAAAGTGACTAAGATTTGTTACTAATTTTAATTATGGACCTAGATTACTTAAATGGTAACCTATGTTTGTGGACAAAGATATAATCATAGAGAGGTTATAGACAGAATCAATGAGGTGATGTGTATTTGGAAAGAAGTAGGTCATAAGCAAGCACAAAATTGCTTTGATATATCATGAAAGGAAAAATAGTTTTCACTTTATAAATTCTTGAAAGAACTATATTACTATTACAATGATTATCTTCAATTGATATTAATCTTATTAAAGTCTGCAAGTGGGGACATGTAAGGTAAGAGAAAAATAAGGTAATAGAAAAAATTTGAAAGAAGTAACATATGCCCAACTCAGTCCTTGTCTTTTAATTATAAAATAACAATAAATGCTTGGAATGGCAGGTGATTGAAGTTCACCATTCTTACTTCTTTTCATAACTAAGTCTTGTTAAAGGGGATAAATAGAACTATCATGACCCAGGTGCTTATTTTTAGCTAACAGTCATGCTTTCTTTTATGCTTACAAATTTATTTAGAGTTAACTTTAGATTTTGCAGTTTAGCTGTAACTCCTATGATTTACATTAGGGAAAATAGAAAAGAATTTAGAACTCTTAAATAATGTTTAAAAATAGGTAAGTTCAGGTGCTTTGAAAAATTGTTCAGAAATTCCACATTTTAGTTTTGAAAATCATTTTCATATTTATTCTCTAATTATACTTTCAAATTCCTCTTAGTATGTGTGCTGTAATGTGGGCACCCGCACAGTGAGAAAGAAGAGAGATAGTGTCCCCCATTTAGCAAAACTGAAAGTGCAAATGCTTGGTCAACAACACATCGATTAATCACACATTAATTTATAATTTCAAGTACTGAGTAAAACTAACAAATAAAGCTGAGTGTTTCTGAGGGTCAGAAGTCAAATAAGATTTACATGGTGGGGAAGATTTTGAAGCAGAAGTGATTTTGGTGCTAAGACTTTAATGACCGGGAGTCCCTTTCATTCCAAGCTGGAGGAGCTGTCCAGCCAGACTCACAGCTAGGAACAAATGTGAAGGGATGCTCCATTCTAACGTGGCTTGAATATATAACAGGACAGATGATTGGCAAACGCCTGCAGGAATGCGAAATATATTGTCCTGAGAATAGTGATGTAAAATAGCTAAATGTTAGCAGGGTGTATATATCTACACCACTCTTTCGGATCTCTGACTGCAAATTCATTTGTCTTATAACCATGGAAGACTATGGCAGGTTCTATCCAAAGTGATCCAGCCATTTTTACCGAGTGTATGCAGTTTATGAGGAATTTTGCTTTCATAATATAAATGGAAATGATACAAAGCATGTTTTACAATTGTCCTAATGCATACTCTGTACTTTTGACATTTCATAAAATTTAATAAAGATACAAAGCTTCTTCTTCCTGTACAGAATTTTATAAGATTGAGGAACTCACAAACACCATGACTGAGTCTATGTTCTGATGAAACAGATTTTGGCATTTTATTCTGAAAACACAGAAGAAGCAGATGATTGAAGGGTTAGCTGCAATGGTTTCTCTAGAATTTTTTATATAACAAGCAGCCATTACAAGTTCTCTTTTTTAATGCAAAAGAAGTGGTTGCAATTCAGCTGATTCCCTGAGCAACCTGAGATGTCCACGCTGTTATCCATTTTCCATAAGTCACTGAAAAATGGGTAGTATCTCCTCATACAAGCTAAGATCCTCAGCACCAACATGGAATTAAAAGGCAGCCGTTTTGAAGGACCACATGAAACCAGTAAGGTAAGCTAGAGAACTGACAATGACCACACTGTGAGAGGAATCATATAAAACACTGACAGCTATTTCAAGATATTTTCAGTTGCCAGCTTTGTCAATAGCAGATATTGTGTCTCACAAAATCCACTCCGGTGTTATACATAGTGTTCTTTTATGAAATAGAAGCTGGACAGAAAAGGAAAATTAAACCATTTTCAATATTTTCAAAACAATTTTTCTGAGTAGAAACAGGATTCTGTGGATGTAGAACTGGAAGATATGAGATGCTATTATTTTAGGTAAGAGTCCATCTCTTTACAAGTACATAGCAGAGATGTGCTTCTCCCGGGGTCTCTGTAGTCAAGTCTCTGGTGCACAGCCAGCACATCCGTGGACAGTGGATGGATAAAATAATTTTTCATGACTAGTTGACTGAAATTTGTTTTTCCTTCTGTATTTCATATACTCCAAAAAGTAATAACTGTAACAAACTCCTGTGTGATTAAACTGGACAGAGTATATTATGTGTCTGAAAAAGATAGATCAGTTTATGACAAACCAAATTATCTGCCTTAAGGAAATAAAAATAATTGTTGACACACTAAGACATAAAATCAAGGGTGAGCTCTTTCCAGAAAGGAAGGCTTCCAGAGGCTAAGTATTTCAGTTCCTCCTCACCTCCTACCTGGTGTGGCCCCTCAAATCCACTGAACTGCAGTCCTCACAGGAAAGACATTACTTTCACTCAAATCCCAGCAAATGCCAAGGAAATGATTCTCACTGGGTGACGTGCAGTCCCTAGTAAATCTAACTCAGAGCTATGGCTAAGGTGTGAAGTAAACCGATGGACCAGTGCTGGGTCTGTGTTGCCTCTGAGGGTAGACTGAGCAGGGCTTTGGTTCACCCTGAGCCTCATATGGAAGAGTGGGGGTCGATTTCTCCATATACAGCGATTATTACCATGGATGGAAAATTCTAATATTGTTGATGAACTCTAACAAATTTATACATCAGAGTCGTTTTGAAACTTTAAAATAATTTTAAAAATTTAGATGCGTGATTACTCTAAGGTTCAAGTTTTCTCCTGAGATAATTTTAAAAGCTGTAATGCTGCAATTCTGAGACAGCTGTAATGTCTGGAGATGCTCTCTTTGTCTTTGCGATTCTAATTGTGGCTAGTAGAATCAAATATTTTTACTTTTAATTCCTCATATTTTTATTGAGGTTATTGGTACTTTTAAAGTATACAGTACAGTTACATTCATCATTGGGACCTTGTAACTTTACGTGACAGATTTTGGTTCTCATTTTAATTCCTAATCTGACATTTATTAATGCATGTCCTACTAATCCCAATAGCTTCTGAATTCTTCAGTTTCAAAAGCTTAACAAATAAAGTTTTCACATTAATAAATTTGAGCATTGTAACAAATAAGATAAAATTTTTACAAGACATCACTTGTCTAATATACTTAGTTTTATATCATAATTATTGTTATATGATTGGAAGGACAAAGATTAATTCATTAATTAAGAACTGAAAGAAAAAGATCCCCAAATATAAATATTGCACAGAATTTTGTGATAAAATATTATAATTTTGTCTAATATGATTTTCTTCTACATTGAGAAATTTTAAATAATTTATTCATTAGATGGAATGATATAATATTGATTTTATATATTAACTGTGTAGTTTAATAATAGACACTATGGATGATATGAACAGCTCTTATGTTTCTTTCCAAATATTCCTTTGTTCACAAGAGAATTTGAATAAATTAAATAAAATAAATGAACACTAGTATCCTAATTATTAAAAGTAAGGAATTCCTCTGGTATAGGAAATTTATTAAGCACTATGCTATTTCTGTTTCATCATTACAATTTTAAAATGAAGTTAAAATTAAGCGTGTACAACAGATTTGAGGGCATAGAACATGTGACTATAATTATACAAGAAAAGTTATATAAAATTTCTATATATTGGCAAATGAGTGCACACAATTATGTTGAAACTCTGTATGAGCAATAGAAATCTAATTTTTTTTTTTTTTTTTTGGTACCGGGATTTGAACTCTTGCAAGGCAGGCCGCCGAACCACTGAGCTAAATCCCCGGCCTAAATCTAATTCTTTACTATTATCTTTTTTAGAATGTTCCATCTTTTAGTAGTGGATATAATAGTGGTCAGTGACGTTTTCAATTAAAAAAAGAGTACTAAAAGAATAAAATATGTACAGGGGAAATAAGATAGCCTTAGTGAGGAAAAAAATTAGATACGTAGAAAATCTTGTAAGACAGGCATTTTTATAGGTTTATAATTAAAATTGAATAAATACAAATGTGTGGTTCAATGGGATACTATTAGAAATTTTAAATAAATCAAACTGAAATTTGAATATAACTGAATAGAGAACAGTAATTAAGGGACACCCACATGATCTTTTAGCTGTATTACCAGTATAATTTGCCTCCTCTGTTCCTTGTATTATCAGTTCTCACTCTCAGCTTCTCTATTTAGAGTGGCACAGCAATGAAGAAGTGGAGGCACAATGGAAACCTAAGTGGGAATGGGAGTTCAGAGAGGCTTCCATGGAAGGTAGACCGGAGTAAGTCGGACTAAACTAAGTAGGCATGACATTAACCCTAGGGAAAGACAAAAACGTAACCTTGGTTGGGTGGTCAAAACTAGGGTCCAGACAAAGAAATTAGAGTCCTATGTTGTTTTCTTTTGCTTAATTATATTGATTAGTCAAGGCCTAGTGACCCCAACTAAATTGCCAAATGTAGTCTGAAAAAAGACCATTCTAGCATAGCAATAGATTACCTGTCTGAAAATTCCCAGTCTGTGTTTTGTATGCAAATACTATGCCATTTTATAAAAATGCTTTTACTTGATATATTGCAAAACAAGAAAATACCCTTGTAATGAGAGTCAAAATTTCATGTTTTTATTTCCATTCACATTGATAAACCATTGTCAACCAGGAAAAAAACTTTAGATAATTTCTGGGAGCCTTTTATGCTCATGAATATATTAGACAAATTAGAATTGATAGTACAAGTTAAAGTTCCCAATATTTGTTTAAATTTACTATACCAAACCATCAGAAGTGTATAATTCTACCACCTAATTAAATTTTAAAGTTTGAAAATCTTGCATATTATTTTTCACCATGTTCATGAGCACAAAACTGTGATATGTATTAATTTTTTTTTCATTAGTGGAAAACAAAGTAAGCAAGCTTTCATTAATACTTAAAATTCCTAATGTTGACATGTCTAGAAGCATATAAACTATAATTAAGTTTTACAATGGCAAAGAACTGTTAACATCAGCTCCTTACTTTGTGACGTACTGAAATGCCTTAAGTACGTCTCTAAAGAAAAGCTATTATTTAATAAATGTGCACTGCCCTCATACATATAGGAACAAAAACTTAAAATTAATTTCTTGGCTTCTTTTTTCCTTTTATGATTGTAACAGCGTAGAGCCACGTGTTTATTATTCTTAGAAAAAACTACTTGAAAATGTCTTAGGTAATTGACCTACAGTGATGGTAATTTTCTCCTTGCCTCAGAAAACTACTTTAAAGTTTCTTCCTAATCTTAGGAGAATGATTCACCTTGTCAATTCATTTGTTTTTGATTTCTCATTTTAATTAGTCTCAATTTAATTACAATTGATTGAGATGAAATATAAAACATGAAACTACCTGTGTGACTAGGAAAAATCTCATTATTCCATAGGGATCAACTTATGCTTTAGAGAAAAATACTGAGATAACTCCTTCATATGTGCTTGTGTATAATTTCCAAGTTTCTTTTCTGATACACAGGAAAATATGAACTTGTTAATAAGAATAATAAAAATCATTGGCATATAAGTCATTTCATATTTGTTTTGATAAAACCAAAAAAAAAAAAAAGAACATTCACAGGTGATTCTGATAGATTGAGACTGAGAACTAAAACTTTTATCCTTTTTTCACTGTCACTTATCTCCACTTTCTTTCATTACTTTGTCTAATTATATATATTTACACAGTTATTCACCTTTCAGGGAAGATAGAACTGCAATTAGACATTTTAGAAAATTAAATTCAATCTGTCTTTTCTTTTCCCAACTGATTATCAGAATAGCTGTCATTTATCCTCATTTTTTGTTCATCTACTTTTCCCTGTTGTATAAATGAGATTTGAGAAATTAATGCCAACAGAGTATTTTTAGGAAAGAGTCTTATTAAGTCTTACCATGTGGGAGAAGTAAATCCAGGACAATTCTTCTAGGATGGCATCTTCTCTTTAGTCCCTATCCTACCTCAATATCAATTTATCCACTTCACGTTCATTCCCAATTGTGAATAAAATATTTTAAATTTTATTATGATAGCTTTGGCTAGATTCCCAAATGATAAGAGCATAAAAATGTTCATCTGAATACAAGATTAGCATTCAATATCAGTTAAAGCAAAACCACAACTTTGAAATTCAATTTACTATGGTAGTTGATTTTAATGCTACTGGGAAATGAACATTCATTAACAGTCTACATTTTCCTTCACTTTTATAAAAAATATTTTCAAATATCAAAATGTTTAATTTCAAAAGATATTAAATATGCCACCTGAAAGATAGAGGCATTTGTAAATTAGATAATATAATAACATAATACTCTGGTTGAAAATTTGCTATATGTAATGGTATATATTAATCACATATACATGCATATATATACATATAATACACATATAAATGCATTTAAGTAGATTTTTCCATTTTCAAATAGTATCTAAATAAACACAACATATTTCATATAGTTTCCTTAGGATTATATACATTTAAAGAGACTTGGACAAATATCTTTTGAAAATTCTTCGCTGAATGGTCATTAAAGGCGTCATTTCTTTCTACATCAAATATAAATTTTGGGAGGAATTTCACTTTTCAAAGGAGATGGTCATTCCAAATTTGTATGTGGAGAAAGGTTTCTGGTTTTAAAAATAAAAGTAATGAATACAACAGGTTAAATCTTATCTTATCCTACTAGCATATTTTTTGCTTAATAGAGACAATTACATAAGATTAAATATGAAAACTATTTAGTAACAGAGCTATTTAAAAAATAATTTTTAGAAAAAAGTAGAATGGTGGTTGTCACTGTCAGAGAATGTGACCTAAAATGTTGTAGAGCTGTAGGACTTTAATTTTAATCTTGTGTTGGTCTGATTAACTTTTATTCCCCTACTTCTCTTTCTTTGAATTTAAATATTTACTTTTTGCTATTTCATATTGAAAGTAATTACATTTTTGATTTGTAGGGGTTCACAGCTAAGAGTTTGCCTTGACTTTCAGAAGATGCTTTGGTTTGAACTTTCCAGTGTTGTTGGAACAATTAAGATTTCCTTTATTGCATGTTGAAAGCACTTAAATATTCTATTTGATAGGGGTTCACAGCTGACTTTTAGAACAGACTTTTGGCTTGGGCTTTTCAGTGTTGTTAGAGCCGTTAAAATTTTGGCACCTGCTGGAGTAAATATATTGTTCATAAGATGGAAGTCTCATGTATTCAGAGATGAGATGAGACTTTTGGAGATAAATGTATCATGGGTGCACTATATTCATTGGTAGATCAACCCAATGCTTAGTCCATAAATGTGTATTCTGTTTGAAGTTGGGACTCTGCATGGTGAGATATCCAGGGATATGACTGATCTTTTCTCTGACTACTCATTTATTTCTCTCTGGCAGATGTGGACTGAGCCTTCTGAAACCACGAACCTCTCCTAGTTTAAGGTGATGATGCTGGTTATTTTGCCTAGTATCAGAAAACTAATACAATGAACCTTAGAAAATAGAAACAAATCTCAAGAAGAAACACTTCATAGCATCGAATAAAGAGAACTTGATATCTCTAAAATAATGATAAACATGAATCAGCCTACAGAATATCATTAGTTAAGAAATTATAATAATAATAAAATATGAAGAGAAAATAAAATTACATTAATCAGATCATCAGGAATAAATCAATGATTAGTGGTATAAAGCAAAATAGTAAGAAAATTATAAAAAAAACATAGTTATAGAAAAAAGCCATTAATATAATTTAAAATATTATGCATATGAAAATTGAAAATGGGGTTTGAATATATATTCTTGGTATAGAAAATATACAAAAATAGCACAATGGTTGTTAATTTTCAATTTCAAGATGTGATTTATTACATTCATAAGAGTAAAGGTGAGGACTTTAAGAGGTAATCAGACAGACAGAGAGGAGCTGCCCTAGTGAATGATTTCATGTCAACATGAAAATGAAACTTATTTTCTTATAAAATATGTTATTAAGAAATTCCAGTTTTATTTCTATTTCACGTTATCCTTTATACATTTAGTCCTTATTTACACTTTAGTTTCTCACACCAGAGAAATTATTTGGCATTTACACACGTGTGCTATTTGTTTCACTCTAGAGTATTGCCTCAGTGTGCATCCATTTAGCTATAGACATCTCTGATTTCTCAAAAGGAAGGGGTAGGGGAAATGAAAGGAGAGAATGGGAATTAATATGAGAAAATGAAAAGATGGAAACAAAATTCTTGCAAATAGGGAAGGCTGGAGGGGTTGAAGGGAGGGCAGGGGAGTGGGGAAAAATAAGAACGAAGATAGAGCATGTAAAGGAACAGATTTCCAATGATGAATGTCATTATATTGTTTGCATAAATTATATCAATAGAATTAATTAGAAAAAAAAATTCCATCACAAGTGTTCAACCTTGCATGCATGCTTATGATCCTGAGATTAAGGTTCAGCGTTCTCAGTGAAAATTACCCAATTCTCTTCCTGAGAGAATATGTCAATCAAGATCCAATGTTAAAGAGATGTTAATTTGGGCTTTTTGTTGTTGCTGTTCTTGTTGTTGTTTATGTATTTATTTATTTATTTAGGTATCCTCCTTCGTCACAAAACTGTGTCCCACGTTGCTTCTGCTAAAGCAACTTCTGTCAAGTAAAAATATTATCTGTCACCATGTGGCTCTTGGCTCTTTCCCAAAGTCCAAATGACTGTAAAAGGCAAACATTTTGAGGATAACCAGGCAATCATTATTACCACAACTGCAGAAACAATATTTGGAGGTAATTAATGGCAAAGTGCCCTACTATTTTAAATTCAACGTATGTAATACATATATAGTTTACTAACACTTTTGTTTGGAAACAATTTGGCTCACAATGAGAAGAGTTTAGTAAAATTTTTTTTTTGTTAGCAAACTCTGCATTGGGTAACAAACATGACTGTTACCATCTTTTCAACCAAGCACATACCCAAAGAAAGACATGTCCATATTTTCCAAAATCGCAGAACAAATTGAGTTCTTGAATATGTACATTCTATGAGTCTTTAATATCCTCGACAGCTTCTCCACCCAAGCCTCCATATGCAAAGGCAGGAATAAGTAGTTGTTAGTCAAGTCTCTCCCGTTTCTCAATAGATGACTTTCAAATATGGTGGCACGAAAAGCCCATCTCACAGTACAAAGGTCCCAAAGGTATTTACAAATCTTATGAAGTAGCTAATTTTCAGAACACAGAAAGTAATTGAATCTTGATATGAGGAATAAAGGTATGAAGTAAACTGTGGGCACCATCTTTTAGGACTAGATGAAACCGCTGTTATTGAAAGAAAACATTTTATCATTGCTGTTTGGAAAATAGAGTAAAAAATAGAAAATTCAAATGTCAAAATTTTAAAGCAATTTGCTTATAGGTAAAGTTAAATAGAAAAAAATTATGTACATATATACAGTGGTACCTTGGTTCAAAAGCTTACTCTACTTCAAGACTGTGCGGAAGATGGCAGTATTTGCTCACTTGGGGATGACGGCTCTCGTTGTATTCTTCACATGACCCAGTAACAAAAGGGGAGAAAGATTTTTCAAAAAGCTTCTGTGTTTGTGAACCAAATTGTTTGTGGTCAGAAGCATTCAATAATCAAAACATTACTATAAAATGTATATGTACATATTAGTGTGCATGAACTTATAAAAATAAACCTTTAACATATTATTGAATTAGCTTAAAAATATAGTAAATATTATAGATTAAGCACATGTTAGTCAACTTGTAAGTGAAATGACAGATTTAAAATATTTCGGAAATTACTTTTCCAAAATATTTTACAGAAATAGCAGTTATATGGGGAGCAAAAATTTCAAATAATTTCTATGAAAAATTGAGTAATATTGATAAATAAACCTTTTCATAAGTTCCCAGGTAAGGCATGTCCACAAGGCCTTAATAGTTCTACTTAGCTATAAATGTTTCTGTTTTTTATTTTTTATGGCTGAGTAGTACTCCAATAAAAATTAATTTAAAAAATAGTTCTAGATAACTCTCAAACTCTGAGAGATGTAGAAAGTACAGAAAAATGGCAGCCTGGGAATCAATGTGCTAGATTGAAACAGCAACCTCAAATTAACTTTATTCTTAGAGAAAACCATGGAAAGACTCAGAAAAAAATGTAACAAATTACGTCATAAAGGCGATTATCTTTGGGTTTGATATCACTATCACAGAAAAATAATCCTTGTATATTGTTCACTCAACTCTGTTTAAAATGAAAAAGCTTTGTTTGTTCATTGGAATCACAGAAATAAGCAGATGTGTTTTGGTTGATATGTCTCTTGGATCTCATTAATCTACAACAGTTCTGTTTGCTGCTTCATCGTTTTTTCAATGTTATTTTTAAAGCCATCAAATCAGTTTGTAAATGGAATCGATTTTCAAAAATTTGGAGTTTTCTTTTTATTACCCTCATGTAATTATCATATTCCCAAGTCATTCCTACTTCACATAACTGATTGTTATCTAGAAACTTGATCAAATGCAAGTTTTTAATTCTTGTTTTTTATTTATTTTTATCAGGACATTTCATAGGTGACTGTCTTTCATTACAGCACAAAAAAAGACACACTTTTTCTTTATAATTCTGTTAGAGATATGAAGATTGATCAGTGTAGCTTCATACAGTGAAACTGTACTCACTCTTCATAGTTAAAATAGATATTGATAACTATTGCCTATTTCCATGTTAATTTATAATTTTGACATTTATTAGGTTTTACATTTATGTTTCTTTAGTTTAAAAAATTATAAATAAATGTATACCTTGAAGTAAAATAAAATAGACAAATGGTTCATTTTGCACTCAACTTTCAGAATAAGATTGTGCCCCAATAATCTCCTAAAAGTAATTTTTGAAGTGTTTTGAAGGACTCATGAATTAAATATATATTTTGTATATTAAATTTACTAGACAGTTTGTTTTGTTTTCTTCCTTGGAAAACGATTCTGCTTCTCTCAAGTGATACCTGCTTTACATAAACCTTGTTAAATTCATTTTATTTTATTCTTAATTCACATCATATTGGTACATATTTGTCAGGTGATGTTTTTATACATGTATATAATGTGTAACATTCAATTCAGGTTAAAAATTTATCTCAAGTATTTCATTTCTTTTTGGTGAAGACATTAAAAACCTGCTCTTCTTGCTACCATGAAAATTATATTATATTCTATTTAACTATAATTATTGATTAAGAGAATATCAGAATTAATTTTTCCTAAAGAATTATAATTTTCTACCCATTGGCTAATCCTTTTCCAGTCTCTACCATTCTCTTTGCTACTCTCCCCAGGTTCCAGTAGAAACTGTTACTCTCTAATTATCTGACATTAACTTTTTTAGATTCCACATATGACTAAAATCGTGCAGTACTTGTCTTTCTGTGTCTGATTCATTTTAGTTTACATAACATCCTCCAAATTTGCCCATGTTGTCTCAAATGACATAATAGCCTTCCTTTTAGAAAAGTTAGGTAGTATTCCATTGTGTGTGTGTGTGTGTGTATGTATGTGTGTGTGTGTGTGTATATATATATATATATATATATATATATATATATATAAACATTTTCATCTATTTATTCATTACACTTGACATTTAGGTCGCTTCTATATATCTTCTTCATTGTGAGAAATGATGTAATGAATACGGGAAGTGCAGATGTCTCTTTGATATATTAATTTCATTTCCTTTGCAAATACAACCATGAGTTGGATTTCTTTATCTTATGATGGATCTACTTTTAATTATTTGGGGAACGTCATGTTGTTTTCATAGTGACTGCATTAATTTACATTATCAACAATAGTATACAAGAATTTCCTTTTCTCCACATTCTTACCAACTTTTTGTATCTTTCATCTTTTGCAAAATGTTTTTATAATGCTTGACACAGTGTCTCATTGTGTCTTTAATTTCTGTACTGAATAGTGAAGTTGAACGTTTTTATATACGTTTGGGTATTTGCGTTTCTTCTTTGAGAAAATGTCTGTACCATTTGCACATTTTCAAATCATTTTATTTTTATTTTTTGGTGATCTCACATATTTGTTGAATATGTTGATTTGTTTGTGTGTGTTACATATTTTGGGTATTGACTCCTTATCAAATTTACCATTTGTAAATATTTTCTCCATTTCCATAGGTCATCACCATACTTATTGTTTCTTTTTCTGGTCAGAAAGTAGCTTTCTGTTTTCATATATTTATTTATTAATTTCCCTTTCTGTTTTCTATCCTGTAATGAACAATAATCATATAAAAATCATTGGAAAAACCAATTTTGTGACGGTTTTCTCCTGTGTTCTAGTAGTATTTTTCTATTTCAGGTCTTTTGTACAAGCCTAATTTTAGATTTTCATTACTATTAAAAAAGCTCACATAGAGAACCCAGATAAAAGAGGTTGATCTTGATTCACATTTCTAAGGTTAAGTCCAAGTTCAGGCAGGGCATTTTTTCAGGCCTGTTGAGTACAGCACATCGTGATGTGAATGTGTATCACGGGATACAGGTCATTTCTTAATCCAGGCAAAAGAGACTGAGAAGACATGAAGGATCCCACAATTGTTTTCACAGAAATGCACTGAATTTGTAGGACCTTCCATGAGTCCTGTAGCCTAAAGTTTCTGTAGTACCTCCCAATTATTCTACCCTTGGAGCCAATCTTTTGAGATACAGATCTCCGGGTGACATGATTCATTATCAAAACATAACAAGTATGTGATTGGCTTTAAGTTGACTCTTGCATATAATGTTAGACTTTGTATAGCTTCTTCTCCATGTAGATATCCAGTTGTCCAAATCCCATTTATTAAATAGTTCATCCTTTCCCTTTTGTGGATTTTTGCCATATTTTTTTTCCAAATTACACTTGCTTGGAATGATTGTTTTTTTCCTTTTCTATTCAGTTCTAATGGACTTTTTGTCCATTCCAAAGACAGTTATATGGCATTTTGATAACTATAACACTCTAAATTATACTTTCACATTATTTTAAATAATTAAAGATTATTTTAAAGTCAGTTTTATGACTTCTGCTTTACTCCTTTTGCTCAAGAGTGCCTTTGGTATTTGGTGATTTTAGATAATTTGTAAGATTGTTTTATCTATTTCTACAAAAATATCATTAAATTTTAATAGAGAACATATTGAATTAGTAGGTAGTTTTGTAGATTATTTTGTGTAATATGGACATGATAACTATTCTTCCTGATTGTTACTATGGGATATCATTCCATTGATTTGGATCTTCTTCAGTTTTATTCATAAATGTTTAACAAACATTATTGTATGAGTCTTTCACCTCCTTCATTAAATTGAAGTATTTTACTGTTTGTTTGTTTTTTTTTACCTTTTGTAAGTGGTACTATGTTGAGGTCTCCTTCCAGAGGAGGGGACTCGGGGATACGACCGCAGACACAATGAATGACCAAAAGCTGATGGCTAGTGGCAAAGTTTATTTCTGACGCAGGGTGTTACACACTAGTTTCAAGGCCACACACAGGCATGATCTCAGTTGTTTGATGAATAACAGCAGTTACGAGCAGTGATTAACAGCAGTCACGAGCAGATACACATTGCTCAAACTAAAGACATAACATCTAGATACAACAACATCTGTTTATGACTAAAAGGGAGTGCAAAACGGAAATGGGAATAAAGAAGATATTAGGGGGTTGCTTGTAGGTCAAGGGACTTGGATCCAGGACGTCGCCTTCGGGACACCTGTGCCCCGGTGAGAACCAACATTCCGGGACTCGGGGTCAGCTCTTCCGCTGTCAGTCCTCTCGTGCCCCCACAGTACTATTTCTTGATTTCAATTGTAGATACTTCATTGTTAATATATGAAATAGCTTTTGTATATGTAAATTTTCTGCATTACAACTTGTGTTTTTGTTTATGAGTTCTTAGTGTCATTTGCAAATGGGGACAATTTAATTTCTTCACAATTTAGATTCTTTTGTTTTCTTTCTCTTGTATAATTGCTTGGCTAAGTCTTCTAATTTGTGCTATATTGAAGTGAAGAGAGATTGTATCAGTCCCTTAAAAAGAAACAAACTTTCACTCTCAACACAAATGGTGTCAACTTCAGTCTTCCAATTAGTTAAAACTCATTTTGTGGCCTAACACGATTTATTCTGCAGAGTAGATTATGTCTACCTAAGATAAGTATGTGTTATTTTTCCTACTTGAAAGAATCTACTGTATGTCTCAGGTTTATTTGATCTAAAGTCTATTTTAAGTCTAATATTTCCTTATTGATTTTCTGTCGAGATAATCTTTTCAATACTGAACACAGTGGACTGAAGTCTCCTAATTTTGTGCTATTGCACTGTATCTCTGAATTCAGGTTGATTAATATTTGTTTTATATATTTAGGTGCTCCAATGTTAGATACGTGCATTTAAAATGTTATGTCTATTTTGATAGTTTGAATAACTAATTATTATGTAATGACTTTTTACTTTTTTCAATTTTAGCATGAACTCTTCTTTGTCTGATATAACTATAGCTAAGCTGGCTCTCCATTGCTGTTTGCATAAAATATCTTATCATTCCATTACTTTTAGGTATGTCCTTGAATTCAAATAGATTTCTTATAGAGAAAGTCTATTTCATTTCTTTTTCTTTATCTACATCTCTAAATGCCCTCTATTTGTTTTGAATTGGAGAATTTAATCCATTGATAGCTTTTAATTATCGATAGTTAAGAATTAACTACTACCAAATGTACCATAGTATTGGGTATTTATTTTTTTCTGACTGTTTACCAATTCTCTGTTCTTATTCCTTTGCTGTCTTCCTTTTGATTTGATTTTATTGGTACAATTTTTAATTCCCTTTTCTTTATCTTTTGATTTTAGTTTATTTCCTTTGTCACCGAGGCTTATTTTAAGGTACCAACATCTATTTCCAATTACATACAAAATATGGAGACTTTTATGTTTTGACACGAACAATTACAGCATCATTTATTATGCAGTCATTAACAAATTATAGCAGCTGCTTATAAAAAGTTAGTAGTACAGAATTGTGATACTGAATCTATTTATTGCAGGACTCTGGTACATATACAGATTGGAGCTGGATCCTTTTCACTTCCTCTTCCAGTCTCTTCACTCTGTCTTGCTTTTAATCTATACATTTGAAACTACCTTCTGCCATTAAAATAATATTCTTAATTTAACTGTTTTTATTGTTTGTAAATAGCATCCTTTTCTTTCTGCATAAAGCATTTAAGGCGTGTGTAGTGTTGTTAAACTTCTTGAACTTTTGCTTTCTATCAAAGATTTCATTTTGTCTTCTTTTCTGAAGCATAACTTTATCAGGTTTAGTATTGTTGGATGATGGATTTTTTTTCCTTCCACTCTTTCCATATCTTTTACGGATCGCAATGTTTCTGCTGAGAAATCTATTGATAGCCCATTTGATCATGCTTTATGTGTAGCATGTGATTTTTCTTTCCTGTTTTCAAAATTCTGCTTAGAATTGACTTTGGAAGATTTGATTATTTTTCCTGAAGAATATCCTCATGAGATTTTTTTTTTTTTTTTTTTTTTTTTTTTTGTCTTCATGAATCTGGCTGCCCATACAGTTTGCAACATTTGGAAAACTTTAGCTATTATTTCCTTAAATAAGTTTTCTGTCCCTTTATCTGTTTTTCTCCTGATTCTCCCATAATAGTTCACCTAATAATGACTCACAACCTTTCTATGCTCCCTTCTCTATTTTCCATTATTTTTCCTCTGACTGAAAAACTGATGCATCTTAAAATTCACAGAATCGTGTTTCTGTTAAATCATCTGTTATTGAACCTTCCTATTTTATTTGTTTATTTTATTGATTGAATTATTTAGCTACAGGAGTTTTTACTCCTTTCTACATTTATTACTGTTGAAATTGCTGCATTATAATTGTTTCCTTATTTCATTGGATTTTCCATTTGCATTTTATTATACAATGCTAATTTCCTTAAAAATTGCTATGCTAAAAAATTTTCAGAAGATTTTTATTTTTACTACTTTGGGTAAGTTTTTGGATTATTATTGTATTCTACTGAGGCTATCAGTGTTTCCTATTTTTCATGTTCCTTGTTTCCCTGCACTGATAAATGTATTTTTAGAGTGATCATCTACAAACATTACAGATTATCATGTGGGAACATTTTCAACTATAGATAGGTCCAAAGTGCTGCCTGGTTGTGATGAGATCAGTTTTAGTGCACACATTACTGTAGATTTCATCCAACTCCTTTCTATGATGCCTTCATTATTTAAAGATGCATTTACCTCTGAATCCAGGCATGTAGCGGTTCAGAGAAGTAAAAATTGCAGAATAGGCTCTTAGAGTTCTACTACTAAGCATAACTGGGTAACTTCTGCTTTTGCTTTCCCTATAGGAAGAATTTTAGCTGAAAGATTAGTTCTTGGATTTGGATCTGATAAATCCCAACAATAGCCACAATGTGTAATAACAAGTTTCAGGGTGCTGGTGCTCAAAGAATCCTCTGAAGCTGGAATCCTCAGAAGCTGGTAAAAATGCTGTGGATCCTGGCACCTGAAGGAAATATGCTGGGTCCCATGCAAAACTTGAGGTCGACTCTGAGTTGCCCCTCAATAGCTTGGGCTAGAGAAGGGTTGTTACTGTTACTGTGAACCTCTGAGAGACTGTGTAGCACCAGTACACCTGTGGGCAACAGGATGGTTTCTTTTAAGACTGAATCTCTATGTGGTGGGATGTAACAGAGATTCTTGTCCCAATGATATCAGAACAGAGAAACAACTCAGGTCACTGGGAACCTGGAAGCCTGCAGTGATGTCCTTGACACCGGGAAGTTTCACAGGGGCCCAAATTTGAGGATTGGAATGCAGCAGGAAGGAATCCAGCAATTGCAGAAAACAGCTGTTGCCCAAGCTCTGGTGGAAAGAATGCACCGCAACAATGACTCCATTGTCTGAGAAAGCCATGTGAGGCCATTTGGCAGCTCTGGACACTTTTGTTCCCCTGAGGTGAGGCACTGAGGATGTTTGCCCTTACAAATGAGAATTAGATGGCAGTGCTTAGACAAGGCTTTTGTTCCCAGTGTATCAGCATAGCCTATCATCTTAGCCCATCAGAGGCACAGTAACCAGGATTCTGGTTCCCTCCAGAGCTGCACATCAGCCTGATTCTAGGAGGCAGAGTTGGAGAAGTCACCTGCAGTTTTGTTTCCTAGGGTATATGGTTTTCATATTGTTTATTTTCCCCATTAATGATTTTTATTATTTATTTTTATTTTATTTCTCGAGTTTATTGGTGCATTTTAGGTATACAGTACAGTTCCATTCATCATTGGATCATGTACCATTACATGACAGGTCTTGGTTCTCATTTTTTTAATTGGCATATAGTTTGCTTTGTTGTTTTAGTAGTGTTTATGGACAAGTGGTTCACTGAGAGTTTTCACTTGCCAAATTGCTGAAATTACTCTATCCTATTTTCTTGGGGTGGGGGGACATGTACCGGGATCAAACTCAGGACTTAGCACTTGTGAGGCAGGCAGCAGAACCACTGAGCTAAACCCCTGGCTCTCTACCTTATTTTCTGTTTTCTTCCTGCTCGTAGAAAAATTATCATTATGATTTTTTGTCTTTTCACTGCTTCCTTTTAGAAGATAAATATCTGTTTCTGTATTTTTGGTACTCTAATCAATAGCACACTATATATACTTTACATACATTACATTCTTTACCAACAATATTCTTTCACCTGAACAGTGAGAAAATTTAGTGAATTCCTTTTCTAGCGGCATAGCATGTTTACAGATGATTTTTCATAGTTTACTCAAGTAGTTTTCAAAGGAAGATAATTTATGTAACCAGTCAGCCTAAACAACATTTAGGTAGTTTGTGGTATTTTACTATTTCAAATAATGCTGAAATGAATGACCTTATTCATGAGTCATTTTGTATTTTTTGGCAATTTATCTTTGAAGAGATCCCTTGAAATAAGATCACTGCTTCAAAGGATAAATGAGTGTGCACTTCTGAAAAAATAGCAAATCTTCTCGAAAAAAATCATTCTTATTTTCATTCTCCTAAACAATATATAAATGCAATCCACAGCTTGCGAAGAAGTATGTGATTCAGCCTTCACATTTTACAGCCTTTAGAATAATGAATGATATTTCAATGAAGTTGTAACTGTGTTTTTTTATTACTGATTCTTTTATTATGAACATCTTATTTTATATATGAATCGCTAACATTTCTCTTTTTAGAGTTTAATATTTGTATTACTTGTTCTTTGGTTGTTTTGTTGTTGTGTTATTTTCCAAATCAATTTTAGAAACCCTCTAAAATTTAGGAATCATTTTCTTTTAAACATAGGTAATTTTGTTTGCAGTTCTTCACTTGCTTTTCTTATTTCCTTGTGTTGTTTTTAAGGTACAATATTTAGTATATCAAACTTATATTCTTATTAATGTTAGTAAATTATGAATGATCATGAGATAAATTTTCCCCAGTGATTGTTATTAGTAATCCACTTATTATTTAGTTGTATTTTCTTACTAAGTTTTAATATATTTTTATATTTCATCCATTCACAGCATATGCTGACTTGGTAGCAAGAAGCGAGTATTACTTTTTTTTTTCACCCTGTTACTATTTAATTGTCCCAAGTAAAACTATCCCAAGTAAAACTTTTTTGCAAGACATATTTTCTGTGCTTATTTGAAATTCCTCTGACACTATGTTGAATTTCCATATGTACTGTCTGATCCTGGATATTTTTTTTAATCTTATTTTGTAAAAGTTTGGTAGGATTTACTTTCATGACTTTCTAGCTATAGTTTTGGATAATTCTTCCAAATAAAATTAATAATCTGCTTCTTTAGCTTTTAAAAATGATACTAACAATATTAATTTTAATTCTGTAAATGAAATGGATTATATATTTCTGATATTGTTATTTCCTATAAAGAAAAATGAGACATCTTTCTATTTGTTTTGCAGTTAAAGAATTGTAAGCAGTATTTATGAGGGTATTTAAGATTCTGGGGCCGGGGATTTAGCTCAGTGGTTCTGCTACCTGCCTTGCAAGCGCAAAGACCCAAGTTTGATTCCCGATACCAAATAAACAAACAAAAAGAGATTCTGTTAAAAGACTAAGTGGAAAATACAGAAAGATTGAAATAAAAAATGGAAGAAAGGGGCTAAATGTGTTTGCGAAGTGGGAAGGGTAGGGGAGAGGAAATAAGGGAAAAAGAAAAAATATGAGAAAATGAAAAAAGGAAATAAACTTTTTTGTTTTGTTTTGTTTTGTTTTTAAATAGGGAAAGGAGGAGGGGATGAACTGAGGGCAGGGGCATGGGGAAAAAATGAGAACCAACACCTGTCATATTAAGGTACAAGATCTCAGTGATGAATGTAACTGTACTGTATACCTAAAAAGTACTAATAAATTCAATGAGAAAAAACTTAGAGAAAGTTCAGTGAATGATAGCAAAACTGTCAAGATCTGAACCTCTCAATGAATTGTGCAAGCAGAGAGTCCAAAGAAGGCTGTGCAAATACTAAGAAAAAGAGAGCAAGGATAGTGTAGGTAAACACATTTGAGAATGGGAATTAAACATAACAGTAGCAGATACATTTTTATGAGATTAAATATCACCAGGTTTGATTTAAATCCTTAAAAGCATGGTGTGCCAGTATTTGTAAATATGGTAACAAAAATGAAAAAAGATTAGATTTGAAGAATTGCTACCCAGAATAGTATATGTAGAGGTAAATTTGTTCATAATATCAAACTACAGAAATGATACTCTAAATATAAGACTGCATCTTCAATCATTCAAATACTAGTTGTATATCAAAAATTAATACTATTTCAGGATAGGAAATAAGTATAATTACTTTTTTGGGTGAACAAAGAGAGATATTTCCCAAGCACAAAAGAGTGTGTTGTCTACATTTAATCCAGTAATTCAATAAAAATCATGATTAAATTATCTGTATGACAAGCGTAGAGATGAAGAGAATATAGAAGAGTTGGGCACGGTGCACACGCCTGTAATCCCAGCAGGCTGAGGCAGGAGGATCACAGAGAGTTCAAGGCCAGCCTGGGCTACACAGTGAGTATAGGGCAAGCCTGAACTACAAAGGGAGACCCTACCTCCAAAAAAAAAAACAACAAAAAGATAACTAACTAACTAAATAAAAGAAGCTGATTAAAGAAGCAAATAAAAATAAGAATTACTGTGATTTTTCAAATTTGGAAGGTTTTAAGAACATTTTTTTTTCCATCAAGTTTATTGGTACCTTTTAGGCATACAGTACAGTTACATTCATCATTGGGAATTTAACTTGTACCTTTACATGATGGAAGGGAAAGGAAAAAACAAGCGAACAGGAAAATATGGAAACAAAGTCTTTTTAAATGGGAAGGTAAAGGGGGTGAAAGGAGGACAGGGCAATGGGGAAAAATAAGGCTTTAAGAACATTTACAGGAATAAGAAAAATATTAATGGGAGGGTAGGAAAACAATGCTATTTCTAAAATTTTATTGGATTTTAAGAAAAGATTGTTTATTATTGCAATGCTTAAGATATTTTTGAATGTTATTAGCTCAAAGTTTTGTTATATATTCCCTGATTTATGTTTGATTATGTAGTAATTAATGTAATATTAAAATATTAGATATAATATTAATATTACAGAGAAACCAAATATTGTGGCACATGCTTGTAATTTCTTCACTCAGGAGGCTGAGACAGGGTCATCACTGTGATTTCAAGGCCAGCCTGCGTTACATAGTAAGTTCAAGGCAAAACTGTACTACCTAGTTACACTGTCTCAAAAAAAGAGAAAAAGAGAAAGAAACAAAAAAGAATCAAATTAATTTTAAAAATTAGGAAAAAGGTGGAAGTATTTGGTTTTTAAAATTCCTCATTTTTGTTTTGTTTTTGTTTTTTGTTACTGGGGATCTAATTTAGGACCTTGCACTTTCGAGGCAGAGGGCAGCACCACTGAGCCAAATCTTCAGCCCCTAAATTCCTTAAATTAATGTGAAAATAAATAATTGTTTTTTATACCCATTAATGTATGAGCAAATATTCAAAAATTCCATCATAATAATTTAATACAAATGAATGATGACAAAAAGAGTAACAAGCATACTGGAAGAAGACAGACAATATTACATTATAAATATATACAATTTAAGTTTCAATTAAAAATGTGTTTTGTGTGGTGCACAATATATCTACAAAATAGTTTGCCTTCTAAATTGAATTTGTACTTTTTAACCAATGTCTCCATGCATCATTTTATTTCAGTTCAGCTGCTCTACATGTGGAGCCTGTATGAGAAAAAATCTACATATGGGGGTGATCGCAAGAAAATATAATGATGATCTTCCAAAAATTAAAATTATAATATGATCTAGTAATGTCTTTTGGTACATATCAAGATAAATAAAATCAATATGCCCAAGAGCTAATTTCTCACCCATGGATATTAGGGGATTATCCACAATAGTCAAGAGAGTGGATTTACTCTAATGTACATTGAATGAATGATGAGAAAAGTACATACATTCATGTACACCTATGTCTGTTTCTCTAAAACAGATGGAAATATTGTTATTGTTACAGCAGGGATGAGCCTGAAGAACATTATACTATGTGAAATAAACCTTATGTAAAAAGGCAAATACTGACTGGCCCATTTTAATGGATATTTATCATTGAATTTGTAATCCCAATAATAGATGATGAAATCTATAGACTATGCAAAATGTATTAATTTCTTGATGTTTCTATTAAAAAGTACCAACAACATGGGAGCTTGAAACAACAGTAATGAATTCATTCATAATGCATTTTGAAGTGGAGAATCAAGATGTCAGAAAGACACTATTCTCCCCGGTAGCTCTCAGGCAGAATTTTCCTTTCCTCAACTTACATCTGGACCACTTTTATTATTCCATGGTTTGAAGATGTATTTCCTAAGCTTTGTTATTATCTTCTCCTTGAGAGTCTTCATGACAGCTTCTTTCTCTGCAGACAGGTAGCTAAAATCCAATTCTTCCTTTTAAAAGACATTAGTCATAGGACAACAAATTCATTTTAATTTAATTATCTCTGTCAAGACCATGCTTCCAAACAAGGTCATATTTTATTTCCTTTTACAGGGAGTACTATTGAACAAATTAGGCAAAACTATATTACAAACATGTCATATTTATTATTTCAGTGGCTGGGATATCAGCTTGCGAGACTGATATAATTTTAATCATTTAAAAATCTTGTTATATATATGAATATTCAAAATAAGCAAAATCTTACATTTATGAGTATAGTATTTATGTCCCTAAAATCCTTGTGATAAAATGAACTACTTTTATCTCATAAAAATGAGATAAAATGAACTACTCTAATTTCATAATCTATGCATTGATTTTTTTTTCAAATAAATTTTCTGTATAAGAGTAGTAATTTCATGATTTAATTTCCTGGAATACATTTTAAATGATAATGCAAAGTTCACATGGATTTTGAAAGTTCATCTTTATTTCTAAATTATTGGTGACAAACATTAAAAGCAGTTACAGTATGAAAAATTTTAGGTCTTTGAAAATATTCAAGCTCAATTTTAGTAATTTTTTTTACCAACTATTAGAACACTAACTTCAAGGTGCGTCTTTATTCCTATACCAAATTTTTCCTTCACAAGGAAGCCGCATCACGTCTCAAAATTTGCTACTCTTTATTTTCTTTTTATTTTACAGATTTTTAAATCAATATAAACTTATGATGTAACAGCAAACTCATATAATTAGAAAAATAGGACCATTTTACTGTAAAATACCACACTGTACATTTCTTAGGTACTTTGTGAATCAGACAGACACTGTCCATGGCTCTTCTTGTTAGTAGTTTATTTATTACCATACTGCCATGTCTGTAATATTTTCAGAAGGGTGCCAAAGGTGTACTTGCATCTGAGTTAATCCATTTTTATGTTTGTATCATTAGGTTGTAATTACTACAGTTTTACAATTTAAATTCAAGTCCACCAGTGTCCTGCTTCCTATTCTGTTCATTTTGGTCAAGATTTATTTAATCAACATCTTTTGTGGTTCCATAGGAATTGTAAGAATTATTTTATTTTTCTGTAGAGATTGTCACTGAACTTTGTTAGGGACTTCATTAAGTCTGTAGATTGCTTTGGGTAATATGGCCATTTTGACAATATTGATTCTCCCAATGTACAACACAGGGTAACTTTCAACTTCTTTGTGGAATCTAAAATTTCTCTCATCAGTCTTTTATGGTTTTATTCCTTGCACTTATTTATTTATTCATTGCTCTTAGTCTAATGTATACTAAGTTTTTTTACTCCTTTTGATATTTCTAAAATTGCTATTTTCTTATTTCCTCTTTGGAAAGTTCATTGTTTCTGTATAGACATGTCACTAATTTTTATATGTTAATTGTGTATCCTATAATGTTACTGAATTTGTATATAATTTTGAAAAGACTTTAGATTTTTTTAATGATTTACTTGAGAACCTATCATCTATCTACAAAGAGAAGAAATTAAACTTTTGAATCCCTTAATGGCAAGTTCTGGAAACAGAACTTAATTCCTTTGATATTTTCTATCCTCTGCTTTACTTATATTTTAGTGCAGTATATATGAATACAAATGTTAATGACAGGTATGAATATGGATAGTGACAAAGAATAGTATAGAAAGGAAACCTTGCCATTTGCAATCCATGAGCCTTGTGGGTGATATGCTAAATGAAATAGTCTGGACATATAAGACAAATGCTGCATGATCAGACTTAAAATTAGAACCTTAAGAGGTTGAGTTCACAGGAACTGAGATTCGAATAGTGGTATCCAGCGGATGAAAGTTGTGGGGTTAGAGAGAAAGTTCCTGGTCAAATGACCTAATTGTTCAACTATAAGATGAGTACTGTTGAAGACATGTTAATGATGACATATGTCCACTTGCAATTTGCTTAGAGTAGATAGATTGCATGTGTTCTTAAAAAATTTTAATTTCATGGAACTAAAAGTAAAAGAGAAATAGTTGTGAATCCTAGTTCTTTTCCTAAACTACCTGATATATTTTTAACTGTATAGTTTTGAGATAGTTTGTATTCTTTTTTCTTGAACTGTTAGTGGAAAACCTGATGAATCTATGCAGATGACTTTCAAAGTAACTTTAAGAAAAATAACTTATTGAAGAATGAGAATTCTGTATTTGTTATAAATCTCTACAAAGGTCAAACATGCCTTTATGATGTAATTTTAAATAATTCAACAACATAGTTTTGATTATATTTTTTCTAAGAATATATGAGGATGTACAAAGAAAAAAACTGTGTAGTATGGTTGGCAGATTCAGGCACATGGAGAGGAGGAAAACAAAAAAATGCTTTTGAAATATTCAAAATCCTTTGTAATGTTCATTCAACCAAGAAGCTGATGTTCTTGAAAATATAATGATGAAACAGATGAACAACTAACAGGAACACTAATCCTTAATCAACCCATATATGAAGCATGAAATTCTCACCTTGGGAAGGTGATTATTTAATTCAATGGCAGTAGGATAGTCAAATGAGAAATATGTATAGAAGAATAAGTTTGAATATCGCTATTTGTAGTTATCTTTACAATTTGAAGAGTAAAATATTTCTTTATCTGGAACTTGCATGATTATTTTTCCAACAAGATAATTTCCAGGCAGAGCACATAGGAAATGTCTCTAAGATGTTACAGAAGAAAAACTGCCATGATTCAATTGTTTCTATATTTTCCAATTTAAACTAGGTATTAAAATGTTTCTTAATACCCCTCATAACTAATACATTGAACCAAAGCAAGGTAGAGAGCTATTAAGCTCATGACTTAATTATTATGTTGAACCACCTATTAGTAAAAGAATGCTACTTTTATTACAATGACTATAAGAGTTCCTAGAAAAAAGTAATTACCTATTAAAAATTAATATCAAACATGTACAATTAGACCTATAAATTAAAATTTCAGATTTAAATAATTTGCTTTTTGTTTTCATAGACTCCATGATCTGGGGAATCTATACAGTCTCTTATGGCTTGTATCTAGCTGTCTTGCCAAAGCCTCATGCAGTAATGGCTGGGGCTTTTCAGAGGTTGCAGGATCTAGACTCTGTGAGGCTAGGATCAAGGGCGTGTGGCTACTCAATTAGTCCACTGATTGGTTTGGCATAGTTCTGGGTATGATTAAGGGTGCCCCTCCCTATTTTAGTCAGGGAGCCAGGATACAATATACAGAGTCAGAAAGAATTGGTCACTTGTCCCTTGTTACTGCTGCTTGGATGCTTTTGCCCCTTTCTGCCTGCCATGAGCTGTTTATCCTCTTTGATGCCAGCCTACTTTGAAGCCAGATAATTATGGATTAAAACCCCCACAAACTGTGAGCCAAACTAAACCTTTCTTCTTTTAACTTTGGTTGTTCAATACTTTGCCTCAACAACCAAAATAGTAACCAAGACATAGTTCTACTTTATTCTTTTTAACTATAAGATTTCCACATATGTGTGCTCTATGGTTTTCCAGGAAAATTTTTTTAAGTATCTGAATATTTGCAAGTAAATTAATACTTCATCTCAAAGTTTAGTGTCAGACAGAAAATATTTAGAAATAGAAACTGTGTAAAAGTTAATATTAGAAAACAAATAAGTAAAGTTCAATAACAATTTAAAAATGTTTGTTATATAAGTTCCCACCAACTGTATTGGAAAAAAAAGAGCCATTTTTGCTTCTAGAGTGAAGAATAATGCACAATTAGTAAAGTGGTGTGTTTTATTTTGCACTTCAACCTGAAGAAATTTTAAAATTGTTATAGAAAGTTATACAATGCATCCAGTTTAGAATAATTATAAATAATATAAAATAAAAAGCAAAAACTTAAACAGACCATTTAAACAAAGTATATTATTAGTATCCTTACATCAGTTATTTGATTTATTAAAAGTTTTAATTTAGAGAAAACATCGCACTCATAAGAAGCATTAACTTATTTTTGCTTATTGACTTTTGTTAATTAACAAAACTTCAAGGTGTTATTTCTTTTTCATTTAATTTCAGTTTTCTAGCATGAAGCATTAAGTTATTTATATACGTGTGAAAATTTATGTTTAGAGAAATTACTGTATTAAAAGATGAAAGCCATCACTGTATGTTTCTTTGAAACTTGTCAGCATATTTCCATTATAAATACTTTATGCTGGGCCAGGGATTTAGCACAGTGGTTCCATCGCCTGCCTCATAAGTGCAAGGTCCCAAGTTTCATCCCTGCACCAAAACAAAACAGAAAAAAATACTACATGCTTATTCAAATTATGACATTTTCAAATCATATTGTCATCTATTTATTATTTAAACATCACTTTATAACTGTTAATGAAAATAGAGAGAAAAATAGGAAGAATAAATAGTAACCAGACACTCTGCACTAATTTTTAAATTAAAATTAGCACCTTAGACTGCTGAAAAACAAGTAGGGACTCTGACAAAGGAAGAGTAATAGTGAATTGAAATTAGAAATGAGTCATGTTCCTGTAACTATGTGTTCACGCAGCAAATAACTAACATATTTTGCTTCATAAATCACCTTCAACTCATCAAAGTACCTAATTTTGTAATATGAAAACACAAATTATGTTGGTGAAGGCCAACATATTAATAATATTAGAAAAATTGAGTTGCTTGTACTGTGTGTGCATCTGATTAAATTGGTGGTAACTCTTTACTTGATCATGGTGCCATGTAAAATGTAAGTTTGTTAATTATATTTGGTATTTACTTATTTGTGAGCATTATACACATTACTGCTTGTGTTTGTTTTGCCAGTACATCAAACATTATAGTACATATATACTTTAATAACTATCAAGCAATCAAACGATTTCTTTTACCTTTACATGAGTAAATGTGAAGTTATGTGAAAGGCACAAAGAAGACTTGAGTTTATGTGTACTAGAGAATTGAAAAACACAACCAGACAAAGAAATTTCACACTTTTTGTGAGTGGATAGATAATTTAAAAGTATAAATAAATAAGCAAGAAACGATGGTCCTAGAAATACTTCACAAGAATGTGCTTAATAATATTTAATTAATGCTGTTTTCTTCATGGCTAAAATAAATCTGTCATCTCTCAATATTCTAAATAAATGAATGGATACGAAAGGCCAAGTTATTGAAAATAACTTGGGGAAAAATAACTTGGGATAAATAAAAAATATTCCCCATAAAATTTCTGCTGAAAAAGCACTGAAAGAGAAAGAAAAAGTTTCAGTCAATATCTGCCCAAAATGTTGTAAATACTGACATGCTTAGAAGTGAAGTCATGATCTGGTCTCTGTGGTCTGTGCTGTCTCTGGGGATACAAATTTGGAGGCGCACAACACCAGTTCAAAAATACAAAACGTTGAAGGAGCACAACATGTGATGGAAATAATCTCAGACAATAATTACCCGCTGTACCACAGACAAGGAAGCAGCCATGGAAGAACTTCATGACTGTTTTCATTCCTGTCTCCCACTTCGCCCTTGTAAGGTCATTCATGCAAAGAAAGAAGCCCAAAGAAACTGAGTAATAATGTGAAGGCCTTGCTTGAGAAAAACCAAGGGGAGACAGTGAAAATAATATGTTCAGTTTGGTTTGTAGCTCGTGAGTAAATTCCACTGTGAAAACTCCTCTAGGTTTCTCATAAGTTCGCAAAGCAGATTGATGAGTGTCTCACAAAATAGTGCCATAATCTACTACAAAAAAGCCAAAGCAGTACGTGGTAAATGAGCAACCTCAATCCACATTAATCGATGCTATCGTGATTTGCAGTGTCCTGGATTTGTCAGTACCTGGAAACATTATGAAATAGTTTCATTATTTAACTTCCTTGTAATTATCCCAGGTTGACCTCATCTTTCCCTAGGAGATGAGACATGATTGCCTCAGTTTTCTACTAGTATCTTAGCGTGCTCGTTGCCGTCCCAATCAGACAGTGCCCAAACTGTTAGCAACAGGTGAGTCACTGTTTCTTGGGGGTATTCGTCGATGTGTAAAAAAGCATTTTCTTATTAGATATGCCACACTATATCATTATTGTCTTACTTCCAAGTAAAATTGAAAATATAATCATCGTTTTCTATAAAAATCTGGACAATTAATCTATTGATTTGAAAGCAATGTATAAATAAAAACACATATATAAGAAACACACGTATAATACTGTGTATGTTCACACTGCCTTCCTCATTATTCTGAATTAAGTAAGAGAAAGACAGACTTATTTGTTTTCAGTTATCCTATGTCAAACTCCCCATCCTTGCTTGGAATAAATTGGGCACATTTTAATATTTGTGACATAAATATGACCTGTAATATTTGAATTTGAACCAAAAAGAGACACTTAATAATGCTCAGGAGTAGCAGAAAGGTAAAAAAGGGAAAGAAAAAAATATGAGGAAAGGAAATACCTGGAAATAAAGTCTTTGTAAATAAGTCGGGTGGAGGGGGTAAAGAAAGAGAGGGGACATGGGGAAAAATAAGAACCAAGATACGTTATGTAAAGGTACAAGATGTAAATGCTTAATGTTACTGTATTGTATACCTAAATTATACCATTATACTAAAACATCTAAATTAAAACAAAAACAAAAACACTCAGTTTGTTTCCTACTCAGATTAACATTGTGTCGAGTGCCTAGACTATTGGTAGTGATATGTGTGTGCATGTGTGTGTGAATATTGGTTGGATTTTCTCTAACTTTTTTCTCTTACATCCTTTATTGGGCTTTTTGGGATCTTGGAAGAGCTATAGGATAAGTGTGTAGTTGCCTTCTTTACGACTTGTATTAGTGCTACACAGAACTTCCACAAGTGAGCTCTATTAAGTGTCCTGAAGGATCTTCCATACTTTTCATCTTCCTCATGTGAGAGACCTTCTTGTGTGATTCTTCCAAACTACTTCTTGGCTGTCCCCGATGGTTGTATACGTTATACTGCTGGGAATCATTGTCTAGCAGTCTGCTTTCTTGGGATCACTTGCCCATGACTGGGTGTATGTAATGTTCATGGGGAAGTCACATATCCCTGTAACAATATTCACATTGTAGGCTTCTACCAAATCCCAACTCTTTTCTCTCCTTTCACTTTTACGCTGCTGCAATGCTTGCCCATTCCACTCTCACTTGTTTTAATCCCAAAGCACACATTGCATATCCTGCCATCCAGCAGTCACCTTTAAACGAGTTCCATTTGTTTCACGAATGGAAGAAGGTGACACATGTTAGAGAGGAGGTGAAAAGTACAGCATTTTCCTCTTTGGCATATTAATAATTCTCTTCTTCACTATTCTCTTTCTCATACATATACATATATAATATACACATATATGTACATGCAAGTATGTACACATATGTACACATACACATGCACACACACATATACATATATATATATATATATATGTGTGTATATGGACACATATACAGATGAACTCACACTTCTATCTGTATAGATTGTGATGATTAATTTTATGTGTCAGCTTGACTGGATTCCAGAAAATTGAGAGAGGTTTTAGAGCATTATTTTTGAGAGTGCCTCTGGGAGCTTCCAGAGGAGACTGGTATGAAAATGATGCATAAAGTCTGTTGTGGGATTTTTCCAGTTCCCTCTTGTAATCCCAGCACTCGGGAGAATGAGGCAGCAGGATCACTGTGAGTTCGAGACCAGCCTGGGCTACACAGTGAGTTCTAGGTCAGTCTCAACTATGTAGTGAGACTCTGTCTCAAAAAAACAAAGAAAATCATACATATTTTCTCTATATATTTTAATGTATGTAGTTAGATCAATATGCATCTAAAGTTATGGAACTAGGTTATAGATCTATCTATACTGTAAATATATCTATATTTTGTATATTGTGAACTATACATATATGACAGATATATTATACCTTGTATGTATATGGCATTTAATTTAGGTTTTATTATTCATTTATATACCATATAAATTATATATATATATGTGTGTGTGTGTGTGAGTGTGTGTGTGTGTGTGTGTGTGTGTGTGTAGTAAAGAATGTCCATATGATATTTTTATTTTCTGATTTCACTCATGTGGTTCTTAAATTCTCGAGCAATTGGTCTTTTAATCTTTCTCCTCTTCTATATTGAGGTGGTCATGCTACTTAAAGTTTAATTACCTTAGCTTTAGTACTTTTCGAGAACCATTCTACATAATTTTTTGGGAAATCATTTCACAATTAAATTATGATCAGGGCTGTCTGAGGTCTCAGTGGTCCCATAATGCTGTGATGCTCATGGGCAAGATGACATTAGCAGAAGATAATGCTGGTTCTGTAAGAACCAAGCAGTCACACAGAAAGATCTCATCTGGAAAGGCTCAAATTCCTTATCAGTTTAAAGTATCCCAACCATTATAGTAAGAACATTATTTTGCTCCTCTCACCACCCTAAACAACATAAGATTCTCATCCTCATGGGATTACTGCTCTCTTCTGTGACATCTCATACTCCTCCGGATTGCAAAGTTCTCATGAACTCAGGATTGTCGGCACCCTCTGAGTCACCTAATCTCCTTATGAACCCAACCAATAGTGACAAGCTCAGAGTGTGATTGTCTTCTCTTGCTCCGAGGCACTGACCTCCCAGCCCGGCGCCCCCGTGTAACTTGAAATCTCTGTTGTCTTTTTCTTTAGTCCGGTCTGTCCCCCTTTCTAGGCTGTTGAAGGATCATTAATTGACCTCCAATAATACTTTATTCTCAAATCCTGAAACCTAGGCACGATTCTTCTTATGATAAAGGGAACTACCTTTTTCTTTTTTCTTTTTTTTTTTTTCTGTTTTATGCTGCCTTCTTTTTATTTTTTGCCTTCTTTTTATTTTTTCTCATTGAGTTTAATGGTACATTTTAGGTATACAGTACAGTTACAATTATCATTGGGATCATGTACCTTTACATAACAGGTCTTGGTTCTCATTTTCTCCCTTAGCCCTGCCCTCCCTTCACCCCCCTTCCCTATTTACAAATACTTTATTTCCATTTTTTCATTTTGTCATATTTTTTATTTTCCCTTATTTCCTTTCCCCAACCCTTCCCACTTCCCCTACACTTCTAGCCCCTTTCTTCCTATTTCACATTGTCAATTATATCATTAGGATCTTATGTGCAATTATAGTTTTCTACACCAGAGAAAGTATTCAGTATTTATTTCACTTAAGGGTACATCCAAAATATGCATCCATTTTTCTATGAATGACTCTAATTTCTCTTTCTTTATGGCTGAGTAGTATTCCATTTTATAGAAAAACCACATCTTCTTTATCCAGTCTCCAACTGATGGACAAATGTGCTGTTTCCAAGTTTTAGCTATTGCAAACCATGCCGCTATAAACATGGGTGCTCATATGTCACTGTGGTATGATTCTTTTAATTCTTTTGGAAACATACTCAGCAGAGTGATGGCTTGGTCAAATGGAACCTCTAGTCCCAGCTCTTAGAGGTTTCTCCATAATGATTTCCATAGTGGTTGCACCAGTCTGCACTCCCACCGACAATGGAGAAGGGTTCCTTTCTCCCCACAACCCCTGCAACATTTGTTATTGGTTGATTTCTTGATAGCAGCCAATTATTCTGGCCCTACCTTTTTCTTAATCAGTGAGCTTCAAATGTTTCTATGTCATACACCCTGGATGACATCTTTTAAACTTTAACATCTGGAAGTTTTTCCTGAAATGTAAACTTTGATCTATGCTCTGAGAATGCCATTTCTTGAGCTTCTCCTCTACATTGAAGTGCTTTTTTAAAAAAAATCCCCCACCACTATTACTCTGTTTTCTTTCTTTCTTTGCTTGTTTGGTACTGGGAATCAAACTTGGGACCTTGTGCTTGCAAGGAAGGTGGCAACAGCACTGAGCTAAATCCTGGGCCCACTGCTATTACTCTGTTGTGAACATAGGCCATAATATTTTTCAAAGGCTACACATCTATTTATATTACACTTACCTTTACAATTATGAAAGACTTATTTTTCATGATTTGTAAATGAAGTGGGATTTGGAACTCCTATTACCTGAAGTCAAACTATCCTTCCTTTGAGAACATAAACAAAAACTTACCCCTAAACATGCTCCTGATTTGTAATCTTTATACTTTTGCCATCATAATTCTTCCCTTTTCCCATTTCTAGTCATCCTGTCATCCACCATGCCGGGGACATTCATCGATTTCACATCATGAAGTTCTGAACTGATCTTCTAGTTCAATTTTAAACTGATATGGCACAAACAAGACATTAAATTTGTCCTTACACATGTACTTCTGTTATTTCCCAACTAGATATTTTCTATTCATTTTTGTTTATATACCAGGGATTGAACTTGGGACCTTGTGCCTGCAAGGTGGGCGGCAGAACCACTGAGCTAAATCCCTGGCCCTTATATTTTTATTTTAGAAAAGAGTAGGCCATTAGTAAATATTCAATATCAAGCCTCTATACTGGTGTCTACACCATAGACAATTATCAAGTATCAAATTATCAAGGGGAAATTTGAAATTAAATATAAACTGTATATTTTCATAGAAAATATTAACACATTTCCATCTAGTCAGTTTTTCTCCCTTTCAACTTGAGATAGTTTCTCTAAGTCATTTTGTTATTTTTAAGTAAATTAGTGTGCATGGTATGTCACATCCAAGACAGTCAATTTGAAGGCTATTGTCAGCAGAAGCTTATTCAACTTTTAATTATTGTCTCCTTGATAGTGATAGAAATGAAAGCGATATAGGGAAAAGACTCAATAAGCAACAATGTTAGCATTTCATACCATGCCCTAAGAAAGCCTTGAAAAATGTGAAAAGCAACAAATAAATTAATCTTACAAATAAATTAAAAATTTTCACTATCAGGAAGCTGGAAGGAATTAAGTGAATTAAAGAACTCTTCCGAGATAACATACTTGTCATATTAATTTTGTGGAACAGGGGTCACCTTAAGATAATATATGATTGATATATCCATCAAACTGGATGTGATAACCTCTCTGGGTACATGCGAAGGAGCATAATGATTCTAGACTTGTTATAGGGCAACTAAACATCCAAGTCTTAATTATGTATTGGTTTCATGTCACCAGGAGCAAGGATGAATACACATGATTATAAATGGTCCAAACAAATAATGTTAGGACCCTTTTTGCTTCCAAAGTATCATTTCTAATTAACAAATAAAAATGCACATTATCATTTATGATATATTTGATATCCATTGTAGAGTGGCTGAATCAAGCTAATTATATGCTTTTTGAGATGAGAAATTTTGTTATTAATTTTCATAATATTATGTGATTAACTATAGTTACCATGTTAAAAAAAACAGATCTCTTAAACTCATTACTTCCTCCCAACAGAAAGATTTATGCTTTAGTAAACACTTCACCACCTTCCTCTTACTTTCTGGCCCTTGGTAACCATCTGTCTACTTTCTGCTATTAGGAGCTTGACATTTTTTTTAGATTCACATATATGTGACATCATGAGGAATTTTGGTTTATCCATCTGGCTTATACAAGTTGAAATGAATTCCACAAGGCTCATTTATGTTTCAAACATCAGGATATTCTTCCATTTTATGGCTGAATAATATTCCACTGTATAGGGGTATGGGAAATATAAGAAATGTATCAATTCATCAGTTGGTGGACCCTGAAGCTGGTCCCACTTCTTCGCTGTTGTGAACTCTGCTGTGATGCGTACAGGAGTACAGATGTCTCTTGCATACACTCTTTCCATTTCCTTTGGTTATAAACCCAGTAGTGAGATTGCTGGATTATAGCAATTCTATGTTTAACTTTTTAAAGAAACTCTTACTCACAGTGTGCAATGTTTCCCTTTTCGTCACATCTCCACTGGTAATTGGCTTTTGTATTTTTAACAGCTGATCTAACAAGTGGAAGATGATATCTCTTTCTGACTTTAATTTGTATTTCCCTGATGGTTAGTAATGATGAGGTTTTTCTCCATACACTTATGGATTATTTGTAAGGCTATTTACTCAAGTCCCTGACTCTCAGTGAAGAAAGCAACAGTCCTACAAAAGCCTGGAGACTTATGTACTAGTAGAGAGGAATTTAATGTGACAGGAACAACAACAAAAGTTCCAAACAGGAAACCAAATATACACAAATTTAAGTTGAAAGATGTAGATTGTAAATAATATGTAAAAATAACAGCAGAATTTATAAAACATGAATTAATTGAAAAATAACTACAATCTTTGGTAAGAATTATAGTTTTAGATGAAAATCATATCAATCTACTTATACTATAGGTATAAATAATTCCACTACCTAAGCACAATTTCACTGAGAAATGCGAAGGATTCAAGTGCTTTCCTTTTCACTATAATTATTTATCTTTCTCTATAGAAAATTTTCCTTTTCCTATGAAAAATTATAAATTTTGGTACCTCGTCAGCATATTTTCAGCAGTTTAGTTATTTATTTAGGTCAAGTAGGCAAGTCTTCAGGACCTAGGAGGCTAAGGTCAACTGAAGCGTCACTCTGTATTGCTGTTGTCAGCATTTGGGTCTCAACTGAGAATTTGCAGTTCAATCTCATATTTAACCTTTGATTTACAGCTTATCTTTATCCACAATGCTTTGCAGACACATTGAAACAACACAGCATTTGCATATAACTGTTCTAATATTATTCAAAACCATAGCTATCAGGATAAAGCTGCAGCCTGACCATTGCTTCAGGGATTTGGGGTGCTGTTTCTTCCGAACACAACATAACAGTTTGTTTAGTGGACCAAAAATGTTTTAGATTCTAGAATAAAAATATTAACGTCTTTGATAAATTTTTTCTTTTAAAGTAGGAAGTAGAAAGGTAATGAGAATATTGATTGTAATATATCAGTGTTCATTATCAGCGCTTTACATGAAATTGCACAGTAATGATTTCATTCTATAAAAATCAATAGTTATATTTTTTTCTCTATAGATATTAATATTCTTGCATGGGTTAACATTTCAGCTGTCCACCATGGAAGACATCCTTATTTGCTGATGGATAGAGAACAACTTTGCACATTAAACAAATTATTAGTTGTTCAAAGATTATAGTAATATTATAGGCTGAAAATATATTTATTCTGTTACTAATTTGTAAGTAGTGCAAATTACTATGAGTATTGTAATCTATTCCTAAAATATTTAATTAAAGGAATGATCTTCATTCTTAACCTGCTTATGGTGAAGCACTGCATTAAATAAATAAGGAATTTATATTGAGTTTAATAGGAATTAATATAAATTAATCTGCACACCAGCATTCCTCTATTGAATCTGAAAATCTTATTTCTGTTGCTTATGTAAAAAAAAAAAACATTAATAGTACTTTTTATGGAAAGTAATCACCCTGAAATTCAGTCTGTTCATGAGTTTAAATGGTAGAAGTGATACAAATTTATTTATTACTCTTACTGTTCTATAGATTCATGATAGTCAATGCTTAAAAACAGGAAGCAAATGTTTTCTGTTGAGCTGGGAATGTAGCTTAGTGGTAAAGTGGTTTCCCAGCATGTGCAAGGCTTTGTCTTCTAACCCTCAGCACTAAAACAAAACAAACAAACAAACAAACAAAAACAAACCACAAAACATTTCATGGAATCCTAAAAGATACTCTGTTACTGTTCTTGTCTAAAGACAAAAGAAGCCTGTTTCTTTAGAAAATAACAATGATGTGAAGATAAGTGAATTTAAATCAAGGAGAGAAGGTATAGTGAGAGGCAATTTTCATAAATTGCTTCTTGCCACTTTATCACCATATGTAAATTTTATGTGATATGTATATTATACATTCATTAAAAATTCCATAATGCCACTTACTTACAGTGAGGATACAATCATTTTACTGTTTTAATTCATGTGCATTTGGATAATAATCTAAACTTACTATTTGTTAATTGTGCAAATTCCTTATTTGGTTTTGAAAAAGGATTTCTAATTTTAAATACAACATATTGAAATACATCAATTGCTATATTTTTTCTTAGAAAAATGTGTATTCAAATTGTTATAACTTTGACAATAGGGCCGAATGACCATGGATTCTAAGATGATATTTTTTATTCCTTAATAATAAATGTTACATAATTTCAATTTTAGTAGCATTTTCCATTTACATAATGTGTTGAGAGTATACAGTTATTATTGAATGTAAATTAAATTATGGGTCAGTCATTTTTTTTTCTTTTCCATACTGGAGATTAAACTCAGGTCCTTGTGCTTGCAAGGTAGGCAATGTCAGTAATTTATTTAAATGCAGAAAAAAATAGCCATTTTTCCAGACAAAAGGACTGATGATTTTTCTATGTTCTAAAACAGAAGATCAAAATGTGTGAATAAATACATAGGTGCTGTAAACACAGAGGCATAGGTTGCTTGTTGTCATTGTTTGTTTTAATTGTAACTCTCTATTCTTCCAGTGTAGATATTGTGGATATTTTCTTAATATTCAACATTGCCTACACATTTATGTTTAGCCTGTTTAATTTTGTGTAATCCATGTCAAATGGACATATTATATAAATAATTGTTTCTAAACACTAGTGTCTTAGTACTACATCGTTTGCATAATAAACCCATATAAAACTCCAATTAAGTTTTTGAGATGCGAGGTAATGCTGAAATTTATTGTGGACCAGCCTTCTATCTCACTACTTCTAAACACAAAACCAGGCTTAGACATCAGCCAAATCTAGGTGACAATTTAGAAATTGTGATCCATGATAAAGTTGCACATGGGGTATGATTGAAAATGTTTTAATAATAAAGATAATAATACATCATGTAAATAATGCATTAAAGGCCATCTTATTACACTTAGGAAAGTATAGTTTTGAATTTTGGGTTAAATGCTTTTGCTGGTATAAAATGTTATTTAGAATGTATTTTGAATTGTAAGAAACCGAAATAATTTTTTATACCTTTTTTTCTTCGTTTATTTGGGGTGAATTTCAAGTTTCAGCAAGGAAAGTAAGAGTAAATTTATACCATTGAACATTTATTGCTGAGTAATCTATATATTTCCATTCCAAGAAATATAAATGGGTGAAGTTGAAATAAATCAAAAGTTTACTAGATTTCCAGTGGTTTCTCAGAAAGAATTCTCTTGTGTTTTTCAGCTTAATCATACAAATTTTAGATTAAGACAGAAAAAAAGAAAATGTGGTGGGTGTTTACATTAACACAGATATTACAGAAAAATATGAATTTCCATGAATTTCCCTCAAAAGGCTACCCTTACTGCTATTTGATTTGGGATAGGCACTTGTTTCAGTAGGAACTGTGATCCCTTCAGACATCAGTAAACCGACGCCCTTCTAAAGGGATTGTCGGATATCACTGCTTCCATGCTACAGCAAAATGTCCTGGTCAAAAACCTTTCTGTATGAATTATTTTACAGTTGTTTTTTGCTTTAAGAAAATTTCACACTTTTTCTTTAAAAAAATCTACTAACTCATGTTTCCATCAGTAACACAAAAGTGGTTCTTCATTTGGTGTTACATTTTCAAAATGAGTTTGACTAGTACATGATATTTTATTTTTGGTAACTCTGTTATTTTAAATAAATTCTAGCATTCTTCTATATGACATTTAAATATGCTTAATAACCAGACAGTTCGTAGTTTTTCTTTTCTTCTAGTTAACCATTTTTGTGGATCAAAACCAAATTTTCTTTTTTTTTTTGATTCAGAAAGGAAGGTTATTTTATTTTTTTATTTTTCCCTATTAATGATTTTATTTTTTTAATTTTTATTTTATTTCTTATTGAGTTTATTGGTACACTTTAGGGATACAGCACAGTTACACTCATTATTGGGCTCTTGTACCTTTACATGACAGGTCTTGGTTCTCATTTTTTTCCCTTGTCCATACTTTCCCTTCATGCCCTCCTCCCTTCCCTATTTAAAAAAACTTTATTTCCATCTTTTTATTTTCTCATATTTTTTTCTTTTCCCTTGTTTCCTTTCCCCTACCCTTCCCACTCCCCCTACACCTTTAGCCCTTTTCTTCCTATTTCACATTGTCAATTATACTATTTGGATCTTATTTACACTTTTAGTTTTTCACACCAGAGACTCTATCTATTCAGTATTTACATATGTGTGTGCCAAATTTTCTTATAAACGCTTTATTTTAATTCTCTTCTATTTCACATTCACTTTTGTAAATCCAAATACCTAATATTTAAGTTTATGCTACATTTTTATATAAACACTCTATATATTACCAAGCATATTTGCCATTCATTGTATAAATCATGGATTAGCTATATTCAGTACCCCTCTCTCTCAAGTTTTCTATGTGTTCTGTTGGATTTTTCATCCAATGTTATTTATTTTTGTTTGCATAACTATTTAATGTATTTTGGGGAGGCCTGGGGATCAAACTTGGGTCCTTGGACTTGCAAGGCAGGTGGCGGCACCACTAAGCTAAATTCCCAGCCCTATTTAATGTATTTGGTATTTCTTTCTTTTTTAAACTTTTTTTTTTCATTAACTATATTGGTACTTAATGGTATACAGTACAGTTACATTCATCACTGGGATCTTGTACCTTTACATGATGTATCTCAGTTTTTGTATTTTTTTTCCCATACCCCTGCCCTCCCTTCACCCACTCCAACCTTCCCTATGTAATTACAAAAGCTGTATACATTTTTTCTTTTTCTCATGTTTCTGTTCCCATCTTTCTTTTCCTCTAAACATCACACTTCCCCAACTCCTTTAGCCCTTTTCTTCCTATTTCACATTATCATTTGTACAGTTTGAAACTTACTAACACTTTTAGTTTTTCACACCAGAGAAATATTTGGTATTTAAACATACATGTCCTTTTTATTTCAATTAAGAGTATGGCCTCAATATGCATTCATTTAGCTACAAATATGTCCAGCTTCTCATTTTTTTTGGTTGAGTAGTACTTCATTTTATTTAAAAAAAAAAAAATCTTCTTTGTCCAGTCTCCAGTTGATGGACAATTGGGCTGCTTCCAAGTTTTACCTATTACGAACTGTTGCTATAAACATGAATGCACATATATCTGCATCTTCTAATCTAATGCACTGATCCTTGGGTCTGCTTTTTTGCCAGTACTGTGCTATTTTTATCACAGTGGCTTTGTAGTATAGTTTCAACTCGAGTTTTTTGATACCCCTGCATGCCTCTATTTCCTAGAATGGCTTTTGCTATTCTAGGTCTCTTCTGGTTCCAAATGAATTTTTGGATTGCTTGCTCTAATTCTGTGAAATATACCGTTGGGATTTCAAACAGGATTGTATTGAATCTGTATAGCAATTTTGGAAGTATGGCCATTTTAACCATTTTGTTTTTTCCTACCCAGGAGCAAAGGGTGTCTTTCCATTTTTTGGGGGGTTACCAGATATCAAACTCAGATCATTGCACTTGTGAGGCAGTCAGTGCAACCACTGAGTTAAATCCCATGCCCCTCCATTTTCTTATATCATCTTTGATCTCTTTTTTCAGTGTGCCATAATTTTCAGGGTAGAGGTCTTTTGTTTTCTTTGTTAGATTGATTCCTAGATATTTCCTTTTTTGGATGCTATTATGAAAGAAGTCATTTCCCAAATTTCTTGTTCAGTGAGTGTTATTTGTGTACCAGAGGGCTATTGATTTTTGAGTGTTGACCTTGTATCCAGTTACTCTGCTGAATCTGTCAATTAAGTCTAGAAGCCTTTTAGCAGAGTTTTTTTTTGGGGGGGGTCTTCTATGTAAAGTACTATATCATTAGGAAATAATGACAGTTAAACTTCCTCCTTTCCTATTTTTATTGATTTTATTTCTTTCTCTTGTCTAATTGCTGTGGCAAATATTTCCAGAACTATATTGAACAGGAGTGGTGACAATACATCCTGGTCTCTGTTTCCTGGTTTTAGCATGAAGATTTTCAGTTTTTGACCATTTAGTATATTGGCTGTTGGTTTTTCATAGATAGCCTTTATCAAGTTGAGATAAACACCATCTATTCCAATTTTCTGCCAAGTTAATAGATAGCCTTTATCAAGTTGAGATAAACACCATCTATTCCAATTTTCTGCCAAGTTTTTGTCATGAATGGGTATTGAATTTTGTCAATGCTTCTTCTACATCTATTGAGATGATCGTATGGCTTTTATCCTTGATTTTTTTAATACAGTGTATTAGATTTATTGATTTACATATGTTGGATCATCCTTGCATCCCTGGAATAAATCCAACTTGGTCAAGGTGCATGATCTTCCTAATGACCCTCTGTATTCCATTTGTCAGCAACTTATTGAGAAAATTTGCATCTGTGTTTGTTAGGGTGATTGGTCTGTTGTTCTCCATTTGGGTTGGGTCTTTCTCCATTTTTGGAATCAGGCTACACTTATTTATAGGAATGAATTTGGAAGTATTGCTTTCCTTTCAATTTCATTGAAAATTTGAAAAAGTAGTGGCAATAGTTCTTCTCTAAATGTTTTATATAATTCAGCAGTGAAGTCATTAGGATCTGGGCTTTTCTTTGTTGGTAAATTTTCAATTATGTTTTCAACGTCACTGATTGTAATTGGGGTGTTTAGAATTATTTTATCTTCTTTGTTCAACTTTGGTAATTCACATGTATCTAGAAATCTGTCCATTTTGTCTGTGATTTCATTTTATTAGAGTACAGGTTTTCGTAGTAGGTATTCATGATCCTCAGGATTTCTGGTGGATCTGTTGTGACTTTACCTCTTTTATTCCTAATTGCATGTATTTAAGCCTTTACTATTTTTTTTTTAGTAAGGATGGCTAACATTTTTTTTGTTGTTTGTTTGTTTCATTTATTCTTTTGAAAAACCAGCTCTTTGATTCATTGATTTTTTTTTGTGTCATTATCTTAGTCTCCATTGCACTGATTTCTGCTCTGATCTTTATAATTTCTTACCTTATATGAGTTTTGCATTTGTCTTACTTTTCTTTTTTCTAGGATCTTAAGATTCACCATTAGGTTGTTTATTTGAGCTTGCTCTATTTTCCTAATGTGGGCATTCACTGCTATTAATTTCTCTCATAGAACTGCTTTCATAGCGTCCCACAGGTTCCTTTATGTTGTATTAGCATTGTCATTTAATTGTAAAAGCTGTCTAATTTCTCATTTGATTTTCTCTGTAAACCATTGATTGTTCAGGAGAGTACTTTTCAATTTCCATGTATTTGTGAAGTTCTTGCAGTTTCCTATGCTATTTATCTCCAGTTTAATTGCACTAGGGTCTGATAACATACATGGGATAACTTCAATTGCTTTGCATTTACCTAAGCATGGTCTATGAGCTAGCCCATGGTCTATTTTGGAAAATGACCCACGTGTAGCTGAAAGTAATGTATATTCTGATATTGTGGGGAGGAACACTCTGTACACATCAATTAAGTTCATTTGTTGAAAAACATGGTTCAGTTCTAGTATTTTGTTGCTGACTTTTTTGTCTAGATGATCTATTTGTGACAGGGGGATATTGAGGCCCCTCTCTACAATTGTATTAGTTTTTATTTTGTTTTTCATGTCCCTTAATATTGGCTTTATATAGTTGGGCACATCAGTATTTGGCGCATATATATTTATGATTGTCATCTCTTCCTCTTGGATTGTTCCCTTTACAAGGATGTAGTGACCTTCTTTTTCTCAATTAGTTTTGGTTTTAAATATACTTTGTCTGCATTAAGATAGCTGCTCCTACTGGATATATGTTTCATGGAGAACTGTTTTCCATCCTTTTACTCTCAGTCTGTGAATTTGTGGATTAAGTGGGTTTCTTGTATACAGCATATTGTTAGATTTTGCTTCTTAATCCATTTTGCTAGTTTTTGTTTTTTGATTCTTAAATTGAGGCCATTGATATTGATGGTTATAACTGATATGTGTTGTTTCTGTTTTTGTTTTGTTTTTTTGAGACAGGGTCTCACTATGTAATTGAGACTGATCCGGAACTCACTATGTAGGCCAGACTGGTCTCCAACTCACAGTGATCCTCCAGCCTCAGCCTCCCGAGTGCTAGGATGACAGGTGTGCTCCACCACACCTGGCTACTGATATGTATTGATTTTTCATTGTCATATTATTGTACTGTTGTTGGCTTTTTTTAATTTTTCCTCTTCTCCCTTTAATTTATTGCCTTGCTTAATGGGTTTGCTCTGTTGGGCCTCATAGAATTGTGACTTTCATTGTCTGTTTCTAGGCTATTGTTTAGAATTATTTAAGGTGCTGTTCTGGTATTCATGAAGTTTCTCTATCAGGAATTCTTTGTCATGAAAGTATCTTATTTGTCCAACAATTTTGAAAGATACTTTTGCAGGATAATCAGTCTAAATTGGATATTGTTTTCTTTAAGGGCTTGAAATACCTCATCCAGGCCCTCCTTGAATATCTGATATTCTGTCTTTTTGAATCTATTTGAATCTGTTGTTTCATGGATTCTATTTCTTTCCTATGTTGGGCATTCATGGTTTCCATTTTTTCTCCTATGCTGTGCAATCACTGCTTCTATGATTGTCCTAAGCTCCTGTATGTTTTTTAACCTGTCTCTGTTCTATCGTCTCTAATCATGTTTTCATTCAGCTCTGCATCTCCGTAGTTATCTGGGAAATTATTTCTGTTTTGAATTTTTCTAGAGCCCCATGCATGTTTTATTTCCTGTACTATCCGTAGAAGGTGTCCAGGTGGTTCTACCTAGTTTCCAACAGGATTTGCCTTTGGTGATCTGGAAGTCTCTGTTTGTGCCTTAAATGTCATCTTATTTCTGTTTTTGTTGTTGGTACTGTGTCCTTGGTTTAATTCCTGGGTTAATACTTCAATCTTCCATATATAGGTGGTCTTCAGGTTTTGAGGCTCTAATGACACTGATAGACTCTCATTTTCATAATACCAGGAAGAAAAATTGATTAGGTCAATCATAACATCTTAGTCTAAGTGATACAATCACCAACAAAATAGAATCAAGCACAGCTTAGAAAATGACAAATTGTGGTACTTATTAATCTACCACCTTTAACTGTGTGAGTTAAATGAAAACTGAGGACCAGCCAAAAATATGTTTATAGTGAATAAACTCTTCAATATAGCAACTTTACCCTTCATGATGGGGACTTAGAAGGAGTCAGGGATAGAGGGATAGATAGGTAGAAGTTTAGGGAAGGTTAGAAGTGAGGTCCCAGTACCTAGGAAGGACATGCAAACTCTAGGAAACTGTTGAAGATAAGAGGAAAAGTCAGAATGAAAGAACAAAGACAAGAATGGAACAACCTAACAGCAAAAGGGAAGCTAGAAACTGTACTCGCTTTCTTTCAAAACTAATGACAATCAAGAGAAGAAAAAAGAAGAAAGGAGAAATCTGAATTAGGGAAAGAAGAGGAACAAAAAGGGCGATAAAGAATAATGTGGGAGAGTGAGAGAGTGAGTAAGAGAAAAATAGAAAAAAGCAAAAGAAGAGAGAAGAAAGGAAAAATTTGAAAAGATTACAAAAAAGATAAAAATAAGAGGAAAAAATAATTTAAAAAAGTGAAGGGCCTCCTTTAAGTTATGTCTCTGCTGTCACAATAGACAATGTGGGCAGCAGTGTACAGGTCTAAGTCAATTAGTCTCAGCTAGCCAGCAGCAGACCCCTGAGAGTCAGGTTGATTTCTGGCTGCAAGGTGTAGATTGAGCTCCCTGACCTCCTGGAGGGTTGAACTCTGCAAGGTTCTACTGCAGGTGTCAGCTGCCCTTCCCTGAGGATAGTTCAGATTGTGATGGGAAGTAGTGATCCCTCTAACTTACCAACCACGGTGGTCTGGTGTGCCTTTATTGCAGAGATTCTCTTCACGTTTCCAGTAGGCCTCAATTTTCAGCAAGGGGCATGACAGAGGCCCTCTTTCTTTTGTTCATCTCTGCTCTGTCTTCTGGAGCTTAGGAAAATGGCCTTTGTGACCCCCTGTGCTTTATGGTGTGGATTCAGGTACTGGCACAACCAGGATTCCGCAGGTGGCAGAAGGGAGACATATACTGGCGTGGTGTTGTGGAGTTGCTGCATGGCTCCACTCCTCACCAGTCCACACTGCTCGGATGCCCGGGGCAGTGGGGGTATGGTAGCAGCTTATCTCCATGCAGTTCCACTTATCCTCCTTGAGTCTGTGCTTCTCAGAGACTCAGGGCAGTCAGAATTTATTTCTTTTGTTGGCAATTTTAATTGCTTTGGCCCAGGGGTTTAGCTCACTGGTTCCACTGCCTGCCTCACAAGCAGAGGGACCCAAGTTCAATCCCCAGTAAAAAACAAAACAAACAAAATTAATTACATTTCATTTTGCATTTCATTTAATATTTTTAGAATTCATTTATTTTTCACAATATTCTTTAAGAACTTTTGGTTTTCAAGTACAGAAAATTTAAGGTATATGAAATTAGATATGTGGGTATGCATGTAATTTCCATTTACTTCACTGACAACTATTAAATTTTAATTATCCACTTCAAAGCTATGCAGACTACCATGCTTTACTTGAGTGTTATGACTTCAGAATTCTATTTTAATATCTTGTTTCGTCTCTTCAATGACAGTTATAAGTTGTCTCCCTAGCAAAGATGAGTTCATTGTTCCTGCCTTCAGTATGAGGAAGTGAAATATATTGGATGTTACTAGTGAAACAATAGAATGTTTTAGACCCGCTTTACTACATTGATAGCTCCTGGGTGTGTCTTGTGACAATATCATCTTCTTTCTTTTATACTTTCATAAATTTAATGTATAATCAAGTATTTTTAGATCAAATGGAATTTTAATGTTTAAAGGATATCCTACACCATTTTTGTGAACACAGATTGTGCTGTAACCTTTAATGGATATGTATGTTGCAAATAATCTTCTGAATTAAAGAGGTAAATTCTTGTCTCTGTACCTTTTAAGTATATTAGATTCTTATTCTGAAATATGTTTTAAAACTTTTGATATTTATTGTTAAATTATTTCTAAAAATAACTTTATTATAGTGACAACCTATGGTGGTGTCTACTTTCTTTGGAACACCAGATTGTATATGTTAATAATAGTTCTTAAAAAAATGTGCTACTGAAAAATTCCAAAAATTAAATCCACAGAAAATCAAGATTGCTTGTGAACTTTTACATTTCTTTCTCTCTTACAAATATAAGATTTAATGATACTTTTAATGTAAACTAAAGTCATGGCATTGTCAGGCACAGAATATATACACAATATAGTCTAAGTGAAAATATATTTCACTTTAATAATTTTAACTCACAGCACTTTGGATAAAAAACAACTACCATTTTCCTTTTTAATGAAGAAAATATATAAATATTGTTTAGAAACTTTCTTAACTACAATGGCATCATTTTAGAAAATGTCTTCTAAAATATTTGAAAAATATTCAAAGACTTTTGCACAGTTTCACAATTATATATGGGAAATAGAAAGTGAAATATGTTTTGTTTTAAAGAAAAATCTTTTTATATATCTTTTTTTCTTTCATTGAGTTTATTGGTACATTTTAGGTGTACAGAACAGTTACATTCATTATTGGGATCTTGTACCTTTACATGACAGATCTTGGTTCTTAATTTTGTCCCTTGTCCCTGGCCTCCCTTCAGATCCTCCTGGCCTCCCCATTTACAAACACTTTATTTCCAATTTTTCATTTTCTCATATATTTTTCCCTTATTAATTTTCCCCTACCCTTCCCACTTTTCTTACACTCGAATAGTTTTTCTGGTGTGAATAACTATAGTAGTACATAAGATCCTAATGGTGTAAATAACAATATAAAATAGGAAGAAAAACTCCTGATAATCTTTTTAACCTGGCTGACTGGTAGAACTGTCATCAGGCTCTGCTCACTGACTTTTCAAAGCAGCAGACTGGTGTGCACCTTTGGCAAGAGGTATTTTGATGAAATGCCTTCATTATCCACTGCAGGCAGAGTTCCCTCAGCTCTCAACAGTCTTAGGTTCATGAGGCTGATGACACAGTAACAAGAAACTGTGCGTTTATCCAAGTTACATTGACTCTGAAACTATCAAGCAAGTCACTCTTTCCACATCACATGAGGAGATTGTCTTATATAAAAAATTGCTGGGCCTGCAATTTTACTTACTGATGCTCCCATTCATGTATAAACATGCACAGCAGAGACTCATTTTTGCTCCTACCATGTGGTCAATAGATCTGTGTGTTACACCTACTTTTTTCTGTTACCAAACAAACCAGTCTTCACCTAACTAGGATCAGGTACTCAGATTAGCCAATTTTTTCCCTCACTTTCATGTCAAATTATTTGTCAGGGGCAATATTATCTATTTTATTTCATTTGCCTTAGTCAGGATAGCCCAAATTTGTCCAAATAATTTCTCTCTCAACAAAATTTAATTACAAATATGTAAAATGTGAAACTTTTGTCCTATTTGGCTTTTTTCTTTCAATAGTAGAGAGTGAACCCGAGTTTTTACACTGCATTACCTCTTGAAACCATTTTATCTTATGACAGGGTCTTACTAAGCCATTTAGGCTGTACTGAAACTTGGAATCCTCCTGTCTCAGTCCTCTGGAGTTCTGTTACTATAGGATGATTTCTTGTATAAATATTAAAATAGTGTCATTTTTTTTATTATAGGGTACTTGCTTGTTTTTGTCAAGCACTGTACTGAAAAGAAAGAAAATGGAAAAGAAAACAAAATGTAAATTAATGACATTCTATGATTATTTCATATGGTAGTTTGTGTATTTATTTGGTTTCCAAAAGAAAACAATAATTGAAAAAAGGAAGTAGCTTAGAAAAACATAATGGCTGTCCTTTGAGAAAATTTGTAGTTATAAATGACCAATTACTTAATGAAACAATTTTGTTGGTCTGTGCCCACATTTCCGTTATGCTTGCTTTTCTGTCCTTGATGGGAGATGGATATACTTCCCAGCCACCCTGGAAACAAGGATCTCATCTGCTAATGTTGAAGGGAAGTTTATTAATGTAGAAGTTATATATCCTTCATCCACACAGATGTTATGTTAGGTGTCAAGGCACCATTTGTTGTTTTACAACCTGCCAGGTTCAGACATATGCTGATTCATACAGCAGAGTACAGATACATCAAAAATGAATTTTGTGGGACTGGGGATTTAGCTCAGTAATGCCTCTGCCTGCCTCACAAGCACATGGACTCAAGTTCAATCCAGGTGATTAAAAAAAAAAAAAGGAAGAGGAATTTTGCAAAAGGTTATTTTCTGAGAAACTAAATTATATTAAATTAAGTAAATATACAAAGTAGATATGTTTACAATTTTATTAGCATCTCACGTTGAACTTCAAATAACACGCTTATCAACATAAGGAATAGTTTTATGCCATGTTAAAATGAACACTTTTTTTTTCTGGCTGCATCTAAATTTTTAAAAAGTGAAGAGTAAGTAGATCTATTCTTCAACAGAGTGACTCGGGAAGCAAGTTCAGAAAAAATAATACTTTTCCATAATGTTGAAAGAAATATTTTAGGTACTATTTTGTGTTGTAAATTGAAACTAGTACACTGCTTGCATAAAAAATTGAAAATATATTCTTGGCATATTAATTTTTATTCAGGTAGATATCAAAAGGAAGTAAAAACATTTTAACTGGGGGTTTGCAGACTGTTAGATGTGCAGATGACTGTTTTTTTCTTCCCTTGAAATAACATTTCATTGGCACTCTTCAAGTATGCACACTCGATTTTAGTTAAATAAAATATTAAGGTAAAAATTAAAATTGTGTGTTTGCTTCTTTGAAATTATGGAAATTCTTTTAATATTAATATTTCATGAAAATCTAAAAGGGAAATTCTAAATGACTGTAAGTATGGAACACATGCATTGAGGCTTTAATTGTCTTCCTTCATATTTTGCTTTAATTCTTACAATTGTAATTAAGACAATTTAACAGTCATTACATGACAGGTACCAAAATTTTTTTTTTTTTTTTTTGGTACCAGGGATTGAACTCGGTTCCTTGCGCTTGCAAGGCAGGCCACCCAACCGCTGAGCTAAATCCCCGGCCCTAAATTTCAATAATTAATCTGGAAAAGCAAACTCCAAGTACTAAAATAAGAATTATGTAACAGTATACTCTTTCTGAGAAAATACCTACAGGTTAATAATTTATTTTTGATAACTACGATATCAGTTACGTTATTTTCAAGGCCATGATAGAAGTCACAATAAGATTGACATTTTAGCATTTGAGATTTTAAATTTTCTATATATGTAACAATTTCACATTGAAATTAACTTTTATTTCAAGCAACGTATATCACCGATTCTACAAGTTTTCTTTTCCTTTTCCCTTTTTTAAATAATAAATATTGGTGTATTTTTTCAGGTGAGCACATACCTATTAGTTACAGCATCATAATTAGAAGCAAATGCATATTGTTTGTTACGTCTTGTAACTAGACGTCCTTCCAAAGCCTCATGTGGTCATAGGTGGAGCTTTGTGGGTGGCCGGGGGTGGGGTGTGTGATGCTGGGATCGAGGATAAGATGCTAGGATTCATTCATGATTCAAGTCGAGCGTTAAGGTCGCCCCACTTTGTGTGTGAGTGCTACCTGCCCTAATAGCTGGTAGCCTGGACATGTTATAGGGGACAGAAAGAGGGCTGCTGCTTGTTCCTTGCTGCTTGTGGCTTGTTATATATTTATTTATTTATGGGGGGGCACTTGTTACATATTTAAATTCCAATAGTAATTTTGTATTTTGTTACATATTACCTATCGCAATGTTATGATTGTGTTCTGGAGGAGATTTTGTTTTGGAAACTTAATGTCTACATTAATTTGGGCATTAACTGGAATTCAAGGAAGTCTTAAATTGAGGTCTCCTTAAATGCGTTAATAATTTTGAAAGAAGAGGAAGAGGAAGCATCTGTGCTGAACAGTTTGCATTTTTAATACTTGTCAAGCTTTTTAAAGCATATAATGGGGCCCAACCTCCATTTCTTATATTCAGCTCAATGCTGCATTAGTATGACGAACTTCCTCAAATGCTGCACCTGTCATTCACTGCAAAAGCAGTGGGAAGCTGGTTATTTAACAACTTGCCCGTTCCTCACAACAAGATCTCTAATAGTGGGAAATATTGAGGTGCATCCTTTTCTTCAACATGCAACACAACCAATTTATTTTCCGAAACAGCGTATTACTTGTAATGCTTCTGCTACATTATATGATACGCAAAACCTCCCACTCCCACCTCCATGCTTTTAATTGTCTGTAGAACCAATTAAAGTCTGCTCTGTAGAAAGGAGAGGCTGTTGACATAGAGAAAGCCAACAAGTCTGTAACATTTATCTTCTTTTTCAAAAGCATGTATTATTTTTTAAATATTTGGAGTGAGATAAGATTGTATAAATTACCCAATTTAAGAGCTTTTAATTTATAATATTTTCCAGTTTGGAATATAAAATTGTAAGCACACATAAAGTCAGGTAGTGTAAAATAAATGAGTTAGTAAGTGTAGAGCTCAGGAAGGGAAAGAAAAATTGTTTATAAGTCATATTAAACATTTTTTTCTGATCCAGAGAATAACATTCCAGTTATTTATCACAGGTATGCAATATTAATGAATTTAAACTACATATATACTGAGCTTAAAATTTAGTTGCTGTTTAATTTACTACTCTTTCGTTTTTATTTTAAGCAAAGAGAGCAGCATTAAGTAGGAGTAGTAATTACATTTGGAAATCTTTTAATATAAGCTATTGTAAATATATGAAAAGTCAGATTTTATTTAGATGGCATTGTGAAATTTTATATAAATAAAATATAGTCCATAATGTAAGTTTTAAGCTAAATTTTAGATTGATTTGGATGTTATGGATTTGCTCCCCATTCATGTAAGTAGGAACATAAGACTGTGAAGTAAATTATGTGTAGCCCAGATAGATCAAAGAACAGGAGTTGTAATAAAAAAGAGGTCGTAATAGAAATCACACACCAAAGGCCACTAAAAGAAAAGTTTAAATCTGTTGCATAGGGAATTTTATCTGAAAAGTTTTATTTGCATTTCATCCTTCATTTTAGAGGTGATGAATCCTCTCGACTCTTATATTAATTATAATGTAGAATGAAGTTTGTTTTCTAATGAGATGTTCTATTTTGAGATAAATATTTAATTGACATGGGATGGGGCTTGGGTACCTGTAGAGGCAACCTACCAGATGGAGCAGGAAAAAGAGATGCCTGAATTTCTCTCTACGCCAGCGTTCCCCACCTTTTTGGCATGTGAGGGGGTGGGGGGAGGTTTGGAAGGTGGTGTGGATTGGTGGGAATGGTTTCAGACAATGCAAAACTGTAAGGAAGAGCACAACCTAGATGCCTCCAAAGGGAAGTTCACAGTACTGTTTGCACTTCTGTGAGAGCCTAACCCCACTGCTGATCTGACAGGATGTGTGGCTAAGGCGGCAGCACCCCTGACAGGGAGCAGCCGTAAACAGAGTAAAATCACATTGGCCTCGTTCCTAACAGGTCACTGAAGGGTAACCCTGCTGTACGTCATGTCCAAGAGAAGACAGCCAATGCCTAGATACTTTTGAAGCTTGCCAGGTTCGACTCTCAAGTGGCAACAACAAACAAGAAATCAGTTGCCGTTGGACTTATTCAAACCATGAAGAAATATATTGGAAATAACCGTAAAACAATACAATAGATAATTTGATTGTGTGCTAAGAATATGAAGTTTTCTGAAGTCAAATGAATCTGGGGCAGTTGTGAGGTGATGTACTTTCCTTGCTCATATTTGCTTCTTAATATACTTTTATCAAGACTCCTGCATCACAAAACTTACTGTGCCTTTGAAGTATTTCCCAGTGTTTTCTTACTAATCAATGCAATGAATTCAATCGATCTCCCAACTTTGCTTCTCATTAATAGTTTCAGCACAATCTTTCCTTTTCTTTCATTACTCTGACTGTGCTTTCAAAAAAAATAAAATATTCTTGGCAAGGCATTTCTTCATTGTGTATAAATAATCCAAGTATAATGATAGATAACAGGAAAACTAATGATAGATAATAGGACAAAAGGAAAGAGACCGTTTGCAAAAGGGAAAGGGAGCAAAAGATGAATGGAGAGAAGAGGAAAAGGCAATGTAAAGAGAATTAAGATGTTATGTATGTGTACTAACTCCGTAAGAGGAACGCAATCCTTATATACTAAAAAAGAGGACTAGGAAAAATGAAAACTGAAAAAAATACTTGGAACATCGTCGCAACTTCCCTTTCGGCACTTATGTTGTTCTTTCCTCTGTTCTATATACTAATGTACAGTTGAATTGCAAAGCCTGTCTTCGTATCTTACAATATTCTGGTCTAAAATTTGGTGAAATAGATCCAACGTGAATCACGCCTAGACAACGGCAAGTTATTACATTGTACACTGAATCGCTAGTAGTAACTACGGATGGCCTTTGTTTCCATTCCGTTACCAAGAGTGGCCTTTTTATTATCAATTGAAGAACCAACGTGTGGGCGTCATCCCCGACACTTCGCAGTTTTATTCCACTTATATAGATTTAGCCACTTATTTCTGCACATGTACTTTTGTAACATTTTCAACAATTCTTTCCACCTTTAATTCTCTCACATGGATTGTCCTAAAAGATTTATAGATTTCGCCTTGTCTAACAAGGTTCATATTCAAACAAATCGCTTTTCAGCGCTTCGGTAAAAAACATTTTCAAAATTGTCTACCTGTGTGCCAGGATTTGGATGTGTATAGTCCGCCTTTACATCTGCTGCCATGAATAAAGAGAACCCTTCCAGGTCAGTAAGCAGTAATTCAGATTGTTTTCATACTATCAATTATTTCTACACTCTTCCAGGTCAACGGTTTCCCTCTCTACCGCAACAGCTTCTGTCTGCACGTCAACAAGCCATTACCTTTATCTTAAATTAAAATTAGAAACAAAACACAGCTAGTCTAATTTTTTTGGAACTTATTGCTCCCCCTCCATCATTTTGATTCCTTTACAAACAAAACAAAACCAAGACAGTACTGAGCTGAACTGCAGTAAAATAAGCCACGGAAATAAAAACAAAACAAACAAAAAACTTCAAAGCACGGATTATACTTCAGTTCCCTTTTCCAGTCTCTGTATCAGTCCTTTTATCTGCCGTGATCCCGATAAACTTTTGCATTTCTTCGCTCTGCATTCCCTTCCTCAACTTTTCAGGGTCCTCATACAAATTAGCTCCTAATAGCACTGACATTTACTACTATCTTCATTTTTATTTCTTTCTCGTTCTCTACCTTCTTTGCAGCAAATTTTAGTTTGTCTTAGTTACTGACTTTTCCAACTACCTATAAAAGAGCCTAAACCATAGAAGCAGATCAAAAAGTGGTTGCTATTGAATCAAACTATATCCCTGATCAAATAACTGCTATATGTGAAACCCACTTAAGGATTGTTGTTACTTATACAATGTATTCCCCGTGCCTTTCTACGGTTATAAGACTTTTTAGAAATGTTTCCTTTATCTTGTTTCCAAACTCCTCTGATTAATTCTTTATACTGTTGTGTTGCCAAAATAATAATTCCTATTGTGTACTTGTTAAGCCACCTGATTAAATTTCTTATTTGGAAATCTTCTTACACTTGTAATTTTTCTTCATAGCGAGGCCTTGCCACTGTTAGCATTGCAATGCAATCTGGAATGAAGGATTTGCTTCCCTTATGAATACTTTTGAAATCTATGAAGTATATCTAATTCTATTCACTATTGTTTACCACAATAAGTCCTTTAATCCACTGTTATGTATATTTAAATAATTATACATGTATTTATTTTATGCCCCATATAGTATATAATTTACCAGAATTACTCAGTGTTTGACAGTTAATTATACTGACTACGTCTGAGGTACATCTATTTTTTTTCCTCATTGAGTTTGTTGGTAATATGTCACTTTATTAATTAATTTATTTTATTTATTTAGTTTTGTACCGGAGATCAAATTCAGGGCCTTGCCCTTGTGAGGTAGGTGGCAGAAACACTGAGCTAAATCCCTGGCCTGAGGTACATTTATATGTCTAAACCTACGTGAAATATTTGTAAATGTAAAATCTAGCAGTACATATTTCCAGTAGTTATGCAGAAAGTGCTGTTGGTTTTCTAATGGTTCCAGCTCCTACACACTATGATTAATTACTGTGTTCACATAGAGGCCACATTTTTCACAAGAATTTACCAAAGACTGAGCATGGCAATTATATTGAATCAGAACTCCTGGGTGAAGTGGGACCCAAGTAATAGGTGATTTTGGATTTGTAAAAAGGAAAGAATAATCAAGAGATGAAGCAAGGGGAGCAGGGGGAGGGGAAAGGGGCTAAAAGGAGAATTAATATGTGATACGCAAGTCTACCAACTTCCTGCCAGGAATGTAATCACTATGTACAGCAGACATAAATCAATAGAAACACAAACAATAAAAGTCAAAGTAAAATAAAATGTTTTAAAAAGAAAAAAGTAATTATTGATTAATCTGAAAAATTTCCACTGAAAATAGGATTTAATGCTCCCAAGAGATTGGAGAAACTTGATGCTGTAATTCCCTGAAGTCCTGGAAAGTGGAAATGGTAGAAAGAAGTGAAAAGAAAAATAACAGTTTCCCTGGGAGGTGCTAGAAAAAAGTTAAAAGGAATTGCACATACTGGAATGAACATATTATATAAAGTCAAAAGACTCCTTAGCATTTCATGTTCTATAGGGGAGAGTAAATGACTTGCTTTGAGAATGACCACAAGGTAAGAGACCACAAAAATCGCATAGATGTATTTCTCTTCAGAACAGGTCTGACATAAAAGAGGCTGGATAATAGAGCTCCAGGACAACAGAGGTTAAGAGTCAGCACCACGGGTCTAGGACGCTATACTGGCTGATATTCCTCATAAAGCCAAACGGTAAGATATGGGACTTAGCCAACAGTGACTCATGAAGATGGGTCACTGTACACCCTGGAATGAAACAATACGCTACTTAATTTGTCGTCAAGTGGTGTGCTGGTCTCCTTGGGCAATAGTATGTTTGATATCTACAGTTCAACGTCAAGACATGTCACAACAGGTAGAGTTTTAACAGGTATAATGAGTAAGACAGCCTGAATACTTGGAAGTTTTCAGGGTGCACCCAAATTAACCCTATTATGGCTGTTTAATTCACTGTTTAGTGTCATTTTACCAGAAAAAAGATGGCAAAATTACAGTTAACAATTCATATTTTCATATATTGATATCTTGAATTCATATGTAAAGTAATAAAATGCTTATAAACCTCTCTTGATTTTTAACTTGAGTTTCTTTTTTCCTGTTATACTGATATCAATATTTTTATGATCATTGATTTGTTATATCTACATCTAAGTACAAATATAAATCTAAAATAAAACTTATCAGGACAGGTACATTGAAGAATAAGACAGAATGCATGTTATTATTTATGTGACTAAAGAAGCATGTTTTATTTGACTATAAATCCTATTCAGCCTTAGCTGAATGCTAAACTGTAAGAATACTGTGCTATAAGCCATTTGTACTAATTTCGTATTTATTTCACTTTTGTAAATAACTTGCTATTTAGATTTATCCATTTTTATTTCCTTTTCATTTTTAAATGTTAAGTATTTCTTATTGATTTATTACTTAATAAGGCAATATACAGCACTGTATACTTTTGGCTGAATTTTCACATGTTTATTACCTTTTAATACAGTTTTCCTTGAGTTATTAAAACATACATTCATCACACATATTCCTGAATTTTTACATAGTTTTATATTTGTATAATTTTAAAAATTATTCAATACTATGAGAATATATAACCCTGTAACCAACATAGAGGCCAAGAAATACAATATAGAATGTCTACTTTATTACTATGTACATTAGAATGGTGTGACTTTTTAATTAATACTGCTAAGTAGTTTAAAGAGTCAATTAAGAGACAGGGGAGGAAAGAAGGTAGAACGGAGAGAAGGGAGAAAGAAAGAAAGAAAGAGAAAGAAAGAAAGAAAGAAAGAAAGAAAGAAAGAAAGAAAGAAAAAGAAAGAAAGAAAGAAAGAAAGAAAGAAAACAGAAAAAAGTTGATCTTTTTATGAACCCATAAATAAATTGAAATATTAAAGGCAAATAAAATCACCTCTAAAAGATAACACAGAATTATATTTGCATGACTTTTGAATAGAAATGGGTTAAATAAGCAAAATAAAGTACTACTATAAAGAAAAGATAGATACCTAATACACAAATTTTACAGTATATATCATTATTTTCCAAAACACTAAACTTTTATTTACTGATTAACTCTTGTTTACAGTTCTCTTTACAAGAGGTGTGGGTATTTTATTGTCTCTTTACATTATTCTTTTACATTTGTGTGGTAATTATGTCTCATTTTTATGAGATTTAAGGTGATTCAGTAGTCTACAATACTCTAAATTTTATTCTTAACCACATCTGAGCAAAAAAATATTTATCTATGTGCCTAGATTATAGAAAATTTTCTACAAAAGTTTTAATTTTCTTTATACTGTCAAGATCCCCAGGTTCCTATGCTGGTAAAACTGTGGTTTCCATTGGTCTGCTTTGGAAAAGTATATTTGAATCTCATTTTCTTGTGACATATGGTGTGGCATTTTCTTTCTTCATGGGAGACTTCTTTTGATACTGCAAAGCCTGATCATAATACCATATTAATCTTCTGTGACTGTAATAACAAAATATCACATACTGGGTGGCTTTGAGCAACCAAGATTCATTTTCTCCTACTCCTAGAAGCTGAGTGACTGAACCATGGTAGGAGAGGGTTTAATCTCTTCTGTGGTCTCACTTCTGGGTTCTCAGACATTATCTTTTTATGTTCACATGACATTTTTCCTTTATTTATCTCTATAACCAGATTTTCACATTTTATAAGAACACCAATCCTATTGGATGAACATACTTGTTTTATTTAGTTCCATTTTTAAGAGGCCATCACTCTATATGGTTGCATTTTAAGGAATATAGGAATTAAGATATAAATATATGGGCATTTTTGGAGTAAATAATTCTTGATATCTCATTAATCAAAGCATTATCTTTATGGAGTTGTGAGTCTGGGGTCTCATGTATATATTCTTCTCATCTGTAAATCCCTTACAACAATGTACTAACTCATCTATATTTGTTGCAAAGAATTGAAACAGGAGCATTAAATTTTAAGGTATATATTTCTATGTGATATGTTTACTACATAACTATTTTGAATATAAGGTAAATTTTAAATTTTATGTTCATGAAATTTATGTTCTACATTTCATTGCTCTTCAGAAGGACTTTATTCTTAGCAATTTTGTACTTCTAATTGATAAAATATTATAAACATGCATATATAGACACATGCATTTATATTAGTGGGAAACAACTGGATTATAACTTCTAACTTTATCAATGGATTAATCCATTGATGAGTTGGAATTTCAATGGGCTCTTTAGGAGGTGGGAGCTAATCAGATAAAGCACATCATTGGAAGCATGATTTGGAGGAGTCTATTTTTGCTTCCCTCCCATGGTCCTGTTCCCAGCTCAGAAGTTATTTTGTCAGGTATTTTGTAATAGTATCAGAAAGCTCATAGCACAGCAAACACACACATACACATACACACACACACACAATATCATTTTGCAGTAGAATAATGAAAAAGTAGTAAGTTCTAAAATAGTATGTTCAATATGAGACAATCTAGCTAGTTAGCTAGCTAGCTAGCTAGCTATCATTTATCTATGTATCTGTATAAGCTTAGAAGAAAAGAACTTTCAAAAAGAAAAAAATTTAAGGATTTTGATACTCTCAGCATTTGGTTGAGATTAAATCTGGAGGTTAATAGCAGGATATGAAATTCTACTTATTCAGAATGATTTTTGAATGAATTTGAGCCATCAATCAACATTTGGATGTTGCTTAAGTTTTTAAAAGTACACGGATGCACTAAGGATATAGTTCAGTGATATATCACTTGCCTAGCATGTGGAAGGTTCTAGATAGGAAACACAATGCTATAAAATCAATATAAATGAAAAATGTAAATAAACTAAAATTTATTTTGTCAGAATGTGAAACAAGTTACAAAAATGATCCTGAATTCAATGATTCCAGATGTGTCAAAGAGGAAATGATAAATAGTGAAAGGAAATCTGTAAAAACAATGAGATTTATTCATACTAAAAATATTCAGAATTTCCAAAGATCTGAAAAAATAATCATCTATAAATTATTCATGTGTATTATTATAAATTTCCATATAATTATTAAAACATTATTTTAGTTCATAATGGTATAGATAGAATGTTATACATATATGATCCATTAGGTAAATATTATCTATATTATTTTGAAATATATATACAAGCATTTATATACACAATAATTACATATATATCATAATACTGACTATCCAAATCTTATGAACTAGTCTAATACTAATATACTAATATATCTCTTTTATATACCCTTAAATTTTTCTAAAGTTTTTGATAATAATACATAGAACTGGTATACAAATTGATGTGGTTATTTACTTTAAAAAATAAAATTTACGTTAAAAAATATTTAAAAATAGAAAGGGCTGGGGATTTAGCTCAGTGGTTCAGTGGCCTGCCTTGCAAGCGCAATGACCCAAGTTCAATCCCTGGTACCAAAAAATAAAAAATAAATAAATAAATAAAATAAAACTTACAAACCATAGGTATTATGAACTAAATGCAATAATTTATTCTATTTTCTCAATAGATAAATAACAAATAAGTTCATCGTTTTGTCAGTGTATCTCATAAAATTCATTTTATTTCTACTGTTTTAATTAAAGTTTAGTACAATTTATTTGAATAGGACTATCTTATCTATAGAAACAGAATTAATTAGGCAAGGCAAAGATATAATACACACTAGTGACCTATTGCAACAGATTTTTCTTTATTGGAAAAATATTATTTTTAACTTTGCTGTTTAATGTTGACAAAAAAATAGTGGTGAGGGCATCAGAATATCCATTGGTGGAACTGAAGTTTTATCTATTCTATTTAACAGCCTCATAGGTAACGTTAACCTGAGCAGAATATATACAGGTAAAAAGAAAAGATCATGGATCACAGTAAAATTGTGATGAATTGCTGCTGTGTCTTTGTCTTGCTCTTGAAATGTGTAGTTACTTCTCTCTGGTGGTTTCATTTTGCAGAGAAGCAAACCACTTCCTGGGTTTGTTTAATGGTATTCAAAAATAACCCTTTTCTAGGAATTCAAAATGCCCCTGACAGCAAGAGGTAACTAAAGACATTCAGTCAGCTAAGATTCAATTTTAGATCTTCATGGAACAGTATGACATATTATTTTTTAAAAAATATTTTTCTACAGTACCGATATTTAGCTAGGAAGTAAGAATTAAACTATAATGGCTTTAAATATTAAAATACTCTCCAATGTTTGGTAAATAATTACTGCCTTAAATTTACAAGTTCGCATAGGACATAATGGTCATCTGAAATCATTCCACTGGAAGTCTTAAACCCTTTACCTCTGTATTTGGTACTATTCCAGTTTTCAGCAAACAACTTGTTAACCCTGGACATTTAATGGCCCTTCTGACCCATGCTTCCAGCACCGTGCTGGCCTTTTATGATGACCACTCATTTATTAGTGAGCATGTGGTGCTGATTGTTAAATTATTTTAATCCAAGCCTTTTTTACATATAGTTATATAAAATAGTTTAAAATATGAAGAAAATTACTCTGAATATTTAAACTAAAATCAAATTATCACCATAAAAACATATTACTATTAATCCTTTTTAAAAAGATGCTCCCTCCTTTGGAAGGCATTTATCCCACCCTTCTTGCCACATTCTGAGTCAATTTTGTGAGTTCTTTTCAGTGATTATTTTTTAGTTGAACTGTGGTGGCTGCCTCGATGTCCTGACGTGGTCCGAATGACCTTTCTGGTCATTTGATATTGGGGACGAGCCAGGAAGCTCACAGCTCCAGATCCAGCTGATTGGTGAATGCAAATACACGGTGATGTTTTTACAAGCTTGTCTTTCTATTGGATGGAACTCAGTAGCAGCACTCACAGCATTTTTAATCGCCTTTTATAAAGACACTCATGAAAAGGGACTTCCCCTGCCTCTTCAGAAAGTGACAAGAATAATGGCACAAGTGTTCCCGCAGTGAGAGGAAGTATTTCGAGGAAAATAAATAGCTCTGTGTAATAATTTACTATTTTATTGTAGTAAGGTTTGACTATAATAAGTTATTTTCATTTAAACAATCACCATGTCATTTGATTATGCCTCCTGTGTTATGGATGTTTTGAAGTTGCATAATATGACTCATTTTGAGTTCATTTATTTAAAAACTTTTTGGTGTCTTAAATATCTATAGTCAAGTTCTATTTGTTACAAGATTCTATTTGTTTTTTTTTTTTTTTTTTTTTTTTTTTTTTTTTTTTTTTTT
>NW_022900913.1:19368460-19392887 GCF_012274545.1 Fukomys damarensis
TTTTTTTTTTTTTTTTTTGCTTTTTAATCTTTGCCTATTGTGAATTCCCTTCTTGAATGCTTGTATTGAAGGGTGAGCAATCCTTCTACTATTTCAATGTCTGTAAAGGAACATCTGCCAATCTGTAGGCTTCCATAACTTCCTCAGAGCTAGAGAACTTAAACTACATGTATGTCAGTTGACAATCAGTTTTAGAAACAGTATTCTTAACTGAGAATTGAAGTAACTGGCTGGCAAACACAAGTACACAGAATTTCACACAGAGGGACACTTGGCCTTTACAGCCTACACCACTCTGCTTTCCTGCTCTCTCACTTACCTGGTCAATCCCTGGTATGCAGCCAGAGGAGCAGCAATCTGTGCCTGCGGGGGCTCCATCCTGACAGCTGCTTATTAAGAGCTTGACTTTTAAGATGGTGCTGCTGGAACTTTTACAATTTTCTTTGAGTAACTTGTGTGTTCCATGTTGCTCTGTCCTTAAACTTTTTTAATTCTTAGAAAAATATGAGTTTGAGAATAAAAGATATTAATGGTACTTATGAACAGCTAGTTAACTGCATACAAGATATTTTAGGTATCTAAGAAGAACTAAGAGCAAGAATGTTTTGGGTATTTGTAGGTGTGAATTTTAGGCCTTCACATATTTAGAAGCAGTTCTCATATACAAAGAAAAGAAAATGCATTTATGATTAATGATTTATCTTTACAGTGAATAAATTAATGAAATACTGGATATCTGTGTACATGTCAGAATGCTAAAAGTGATTGGTTAACTGTGTTATTTATAGTTAAGAACTCATTGTGACCAACTATAGAAACGATCCCTAAAAGTATGAGAACCAAGACCTGTCATGTAAAGGTACAATATCTCAATAATGAATGCAATTGTAATGTATACCTAAAGTGTATCAATAAACTCAATGAGGAAAAAAAAATTCAATATGGATTTAAAAGGTTTCCTTGGAAAAATTTATGTCTCCACATCCAGATGAATGTTCAAAGGAATATTGATTTACTTATACATTGATAGCTGGCATATTTTTATCTAAATCAAAATTACAGACTACAAGAAGAAATCTCTTCCAGTTTCATGATGAATGAGGAACAGCAATTGTTCTGTTTACTCAGATTATTAAAGTAGAAACATAATTTAAATTCTTTCCTAAATGATTTTAGTGTTTTATATACTTGTAATTATTATGAAAGAAAACATTAAAATTGGATTTATCAGTTTATCAGTGAGTTCTTACTCGAGAAATACTTAATGCAAGATGAAAATATATAAAACTTTGCAAGATTGGCTTGTAGCAGTCGCCTACAGTCAGGTGTAGAAAAGTGCAAAGGATTATCTTTGCACTGGAGATCTGAAGAATCCAGTCCAAGGCCTGGAACTCATGACAGTCTGTGTCACGAGGATGAAGAGTTTCTGTTGGAAGCTATGACAGGTTATCCAAGGTGAGGATGAAAGCTGGAGACTAAAACCCCTCTGAAGAAACAGAAAAGAGCCTTCTGTCTTTATTTCTCATTAATATCATTCAGGAGACAAGCCTCCCAGGTGTGGGGACTAATCTGTTTTCAGTAAATCCCCTCAGTCACTAACAGAACTGTGAGGATCCGCTTTAGTTGGACGTTTCTTAGTCATGTTTGCACAGTCAGTTAACTATCACATTAATGAAGAAGAAAAAGTCTGTGGAAAATGTGGAGATCCAAGAAAATGATTGTTCTTTATCATAGTATTGTGTTACTCTGGAGCTACAGAAAAAAAAAATCTACATTGAACTGTTGAAGAGTGGAAATCAGTATAGAGATTCCTCAAAGAACTAGGATCAGCGGTCTTATGTAAATATCAAATAGTTTCTCTGGTGTGAGAAACTGGAAGTGTAAATAAAGATCAAAAGGTATAATAGATAATGTGAAATAAGAAGAAAGGGTGCAAAGGGGAAGGAAAAGTAGGAGGGGATGGAGAAAGAAAAGGGAATGGAACTAATATGAGAAAAGAAAAAAATGGAAGCAAAGTGTCTGTAATTATCGATGGGTGGAGGGATTGAAGGGAGGGCAGAGGAATGGGGAAAATAGGAACCAAGATATATCATGTAAAGGTAAAAATTTCCAACGATGAATGTCATTATATCATATACCTAAAATGTTGCAATAATTTAGTTTAAAAATCTAAAAAATAAAAAATAAAAATCACTATGTATCCTGCTGTTATTTAAATATATACAGATATAAAAAGAGGAGTTTGCATGACTATACTTACAAAGTTAGGTAAGATGTAATTACAAACTAGCATTAACATGCTGTGAAACTAGGAACTCTTGATCTGTTATTGCTTTCGTAAGACTGAATGTACACATACACGAGGATTTTGACAAAAAATAGCCTTTGCTCTTCCAAAATATTTATCATTAGTTAATAACTCACTCCAAAATTCTAACATAAAAATCTGGCTGGTCGAAATGCAGAGAGGTGATTGCAGGTACTCAGTTATAGGGAAGAGCTGAAGAAAATCAAATGAGTAACTTCCTCCCCATTCTGCAGACACCTGCTCTTCTGTATCATCTGGATAAAATGAATAAAAATACACTTGGAATAGAAATGACTTCATCAATGTTTATTTCCATATTTGTAGCCGAACTGGTTTTGATAGGAGACTTGTCCTGAATTACAGTTATTTGGGCATAGACCCACTACTGTAAACTATCACTAAGACTATGGTCAAGTTCAAAAATTTCTAGAATTTGGATGATCCGTGTCAGCCCTCAGATATGTCAGGAAAGATTTAGCTGCAGGAGTAGAGGTGGTGCATTAATGTCAGAAGCTGTAACGGTTTCTGACCAATTGATTTATATTTGTGATTAGAGCTAGAGACATGCGGTGCATCCAGGTGATGGGAGGTCATAAATTTTAGAATGTGAAGTCAGATCAAACTATCACATTAGTGATAGAAAGTGACTGAGTGACTTTGATAGGAGGAGATACATACAAGAAGAGGGGAGGATGGGGATTTAGCTCAGCGGTTCCGTGGCCTGCTTTGCAAGCACGAGGACCCGAGTTCAATCCCGGGTACCCCCCGCAAAAAAAGAAAAGGGAAAGTCAGAAAACCATTCTAAAGGTAATATGACTACAGTGAGAAGACGTTGCAAGTGAGAAGGATGGCTATCATAGCACTCTCAGTAACTTTCTTTTCTTTTCTTTTTTTTAAATTTTTTTATTTTTTTCAGCTTTAATTGAGTTTATTGGTACATTTTAGGGATACAGTACAGTTACATTCATTGTTGGGATCTTTTCATTTTTAGTGTATTTAACATATATTTTTATTTGCTTGCCCACTTTTATGTAATTAAATATCTGAACCCACTTTTATGTTTATGTATGTTTCATGTCTATGTATCAGAGTCAATTGCTTCCTGTCCCCTTTAGCAATAACATAATAACTGACAAAACCATGGAAAATAATTCTTAATCAAAAATGTATTTTTATTTCTGTATGTAATAAGATTTATGTATATATATTAGAAAGTCATTCAACATTTAAAGTGAAATAATAATTTGGTAAGATCTTGGCCACTGAGAAGCTTCTATAATATTATAAAATTGAACAAAAGCAAAATAGCTAAAAATTACACATGGTCCCCTAACTAGATAAAGCTTTATATTTTCATCAGTTTCTATCTTCACCAATTTCTGTGTATTTGTTGAGACATATTGATGTTGTCCGAAATAAATATTATGAATTAGTATATAATGAACAAAAAATCTACATATTTAAATTATTTGAAACACAAAATATTTCCAGGACAGATCATATGCAACAAATTTGTCTACAGCACCAACTTTAGATCCTGAAACTTTGGTTCATATGAATTTTATACTATTTACTTGAGCTATCATACAATATGAAATAGTAACACTATATTTTTCTATTTAACAGATACTATGTACATAACAATTATCATTGCTTTATAGCTAAGCTTTTGTTTAAATTCAAAATTGCTATGTCTTTCTAAATCTCTAGAAATAGACCTAAAAAATAAATATTATGCATATTTTTCATGAGTTTTGCTAATATTTAGGCAAAGAAAGGTTATACAAATCTTCTCTTTTACTCAGATTCACCAGAAAATTTTACCTTTAAAACTTTTCAATTACAAAAATTATGATTTTATTTGTGTATTATACTTTAAACAAGCACATTTATGCATACAAAAAAATCTTTGAATTGTTTAGCAATATAATAACATATACGTCATTAATTGAATTAATTTTCTAATTCATACTTTAATATATTTCAATGTTCCGATTATTTTACTTTTATTAACCTCATTAAATTATGGTAATTTTTTTTTTTTTTTTGAGACAGGGTCTCACTGTGTAGTTGAGACTGACCTGAAACTCACTGTGTAGTCCAGGCTGGTCTCGAACTCACAGTGATCCTCCTGCCTCAACCTCCTTAGTGCTGGGATTACAGGCGTGTGCCACCATGTCCTGAAAGTTATGGTTATTTATGTCAGACTGATGAGCAAGCAGTACATAAAAATTGCTTTCCCAATTTCCTGTTGTCTTTTAATCCTCATTTTGATGTTATTGGATCCACTCACTTTGTTTGGATTTTCTTCCCACTTTTTCCATAGAACAAAAGAAATCTATACACTTATAAGAAAAATAGTACATATTTTTCCCTCTAAGGTTTTAAAATCACAGAATGAGCATGCCATAAAGCACTACTCAGTGATATTTTGACTCTATTTGTTGTTTTTTGTTTTGTTTTGTTTTGTTTTTCTACTGGGGTTCAAACTCAGGACCTAGCACTTGTGAAGTGCATGGTGGAACCACTGAGCTAAATCCTCACCCAACTCTGTCATATTTATTATAGTCAACTTTAACTCTTTCCTTACCACTCCTGAGAATTATATTTGTATGTTTGTGAGCTTAGCCTGATTGTTTTCTTGTGCAACATGTTTCATGGTGGAAAAGGAATAATCCTCTCTTTTGTAACTTGCTTTTGTAATAATAGTGTGTAGGAAATATTTTTAATTCTCCATAAATATCTATTGAATAAACGCATAGCTGAGTCTATGCAAAGGGAAGATTGGCTGAATGATAAAACTCCACTAGACATCAAGTAAAGGCTACCAGAACCTCCTCAAAGACCTGTGTCTGGGCGGCAGGGAAACCCACCTGAGAAGACCAATTCATCCTGTTTACAATATTTTGATAATGAATAAATTAATTAAAACTGTATATACTTAAAGATGCTTTATATTAATTCGGAAAGCTTCATTAAAACATTGTAAATATTTTAATATTTATTCGAACAGAGAAGAGATTTTTCTGAATTTTTTTAATGTGAACCTTTCATCCTTTGCATTGGTCAATAACTCGGTGAATTAGGTTGAAATGAAGCCTTACAGCATATCAGAGATTGAGCAGGACACTTAGCGACTTAGTGTGCATTTCCCCCCTTTGAATTAGTGGTCAGTAATGTGGACGCTTATACCATCCATGAACATCTTCCTCTTCTATCTCCTATATCCATATAACAAGTTTCTGCCATTTTAGCTCTCCTGTTACTACCCTGAAGATAATGATCTTGTAATTTCAATGAAAAAGATGCTAGCCTTGTATTCAAAACCAGCTGTTTCTAAGAAGATATTAAATGGATTTTAATATTGAGTATTCAAAAATGATTAAACTTCATAAAGAATAAATATTCTTCAGGTGAATTATATGTATGAGTATGTACATTTAATAATTGATATTAAAGTATATATTTATATTTAGCAAAGTACATATGGGATTGCTCATGTGCTTATATCTATATTTTGTTACCCATTTAGAGGATGAAATAGGTATCTATAAGGAGTTGCTCAAACGTTCCAAAAAGACAGTGATATTAGGTAGCCAGCTTATGTAATACACATTAAACAATATTATAGTACACATTATACTCTGCAAAGAATTATCTAATTCATTATTATTTTGTCCCCACACTTTATTAAAATTTAACCTCACCAATCATGATGGACTAAACTGAATGTGAGTTGCAGAATTTTCTTTAGAATTCTTGGCATCATATATGAGATAAAGAAAAACAATAGCATGCACTAGTTCTTATTATTTTTGTAATGTTATTAACATTTTGTATAGTTATTTTAAATTAGTTTAAATTCATCAATTAAAGATCAATTTACTGAGAATTAAATAATAATATATATCATCTAAAAACTAAATGCTCATATGTGTAGTCTATATTATTTTGTATATCAGAGCTAAAGATGTGTAACATGCAATTGTAGTATTAGATTGTATACCTATCCTTGTTTAGAACTTGTATAGTAAATATCTTAAAGTAAAAGGAAGCTTTATTATATGTACATTATATAATGTAGAGTATATTTATTCTAATTTTCACAAGAATATTATAGTCAAGTGAGGATTAAATGAAGAAGTGGAAAAATGTTGACTTATCCCAGAAGAATTATTCATGACAATGAGAAATACAAATTTTATATACTTTTAGACCCACAAAACAGATAGTGTTATGACTTTGCAAATGAATCATCAAAAAGCAGAGGTATGTATTGTTTAATACAATTATTAAGAATTAAGTCACTGATTATGACCAGCAGTTTCAAAGACCCAGTATAAAATTAAAACTCTTAAAAAGAAATATACCTGGCATTTATTAAATATGTCTAGTAAGACTCTCTTCAGTGCTATTGCAATGGAGATCAGTACTGCTTTTGAGCAGTTGGTGAGGATTTGATGTTGGGAAAGGTCAATGTGATTAAGCCAGCAGATTTTTCTAATAGTCCTTTATGAAATTTATGGTCCTAACTTTCCATAGGAACTTAGAGGCAGTTCTCTATGATTGCATATCAAGGGGGTGGCTTCCTGGTTGTAAGAAAAATGTCTTTTAGTTTTAGAAGATTTATGTCTCAAAAGAGCAAAGATAGAATTAAGTTTTCTAAAGTAAATGCTTTAAAAAAGTGAGTTTGAAGATTTAAGAAATAAGACTGAACCTAAAGTCATCTTTATTATTGTCTAATACATGATATCATGCTTCCAGTTTTGTAATTGAACACTAAAACTCATATAAACACACAAATTATTACATGAAACATCATAGATAGATCATATGGACTGAAATACTGCTACTAAATTGCAGCTTTACTTTTGGATTTGGGACAATTAATCCCCCCAAATGATCACCCTGGGTTATTGCTACAAAGTTTCAGGGTTGAATATAGATATTATTACAAGTATTCTCAAATTTGAAAAGTAGCGAACCAAGTCAGTAAGAAGTGGTTTCTTGTAATGGTTAGAATCCCACCCTATCTTTCACTGAGTAGAATTTATCTTTTCACTAGCCATTACCAGAAAATTGTCCACTGGCACACTTCTACATTGGCTTCTCCAATTAATGAATCCAGTTACAAGGTTGTGTCCTTTTCAGGGTCACGATAAACAAAACTTCCACACAGGGCATTTACACACTACAATATGGGTTGCTGCCAGAGCCAATTATATACCCAGACAAGAATCTGACAACATAATTAGCATGAAGGAAAAACATTGCATTGTTATATACTTTCATTTTACCTAGTGTTATTAATAGTTCTATTAAAAGAACAGAAAAGAGAGGTTATGATATTTGTTCTCATGGTAACTCTCTAAATATGTAAAGAAAGGCAGTGATTAGTCACTTTTCTTCATTTAATTTTCAGTGCGTTCACTTGCCAAAGCACAAAGGCCAGAAAAGAAATTAACTTTTGCTCTTGGTTTGATAGGAATAAAACTAAAATAAGAACCAGCCAGCATTAATATTGTTAAATTGAAGCTGCTGGGAAGACAGATGTAGGCTTTAAAATAACCCCAGATGGTTACTAGTATACCCTTCTCCAAACAAAAATCCCAGCCCGTTTAGTTCAAAGATCATTAGTTCCCTTATTCGACAATTTGGGATTTTGCATCTCATAATGTGAGAAATGCACTGTGTTATCTAACAGAGTGTGTGACCCTGGGCTAATTAAAATGCTCACATGAACAGGGCAGGGGGAAGCAGTGCTGCTTCATGACAAGTGGTAGTTGTTCCCTGGAGGCAGACACATCAAAAGCTTCTTGGAAGTGGTCCAAGGCGTCAGTCAAATGCAAACCACATCCCAGATAGCAAGGTTACCACAAGGTATCACCGCACTGGGAGCTGTTTGATCTCAGCCTGGCTTTTGATTTGTTTGTCAGATCAGTGCAATGGAAGACCTCAGAGGGACCTGAACAAACCCGCAGAAGCTGAATGTGACCATTGGGGGTGAGAGGCCAACATGGGGATGCGGGTTTTCAGATGGGCGGTGGACATTTCTGCTAATACGTTTGGAACCCTTTTAATAGACAGTGACAGATTAATTTAGAAAAGCGAGGGAAAAGTGTGAACTCTCCTACAGTGTCGGGATTCCTGCTCCTTGACATCTTCACCTCCTGCATGAGTTTTATTTCTGCCCCTATATTATGTGCTAAGTGGAAACCAAACATTCAAACAGAAGCAAGCCTGCACAACCAACAGTTGCAGGGCTATGAAGACTCAAGGCAGACAGCCTGAGCACTCTTACGTTACAGGTATAAGATTCTCAGTAATAAAATAAGCCAACCTTTGGGCAAGGATAAGCATTTCAGAATTATTTGTAAAAGCAAACAATGGCACTTACTAACTTGTCAATAAAATGGTAGAGGATAAATATATAACACTCATATTTTATATCTGCACGCATATATAGCTGTAACATATGTAATACATAATAATATAAAACAAGAGAGTATAAAAAGTTAGAAAGAAGTAAAAAGTTATGCTAATGATATACATGTATGTTTATGTGCAGTATAGTAAAACAAAGTATAAGTTCTGTTTATATGTATAATATAATTCATGTTATACATTTATATATTGTGAATACAATCTGATACCTATCTACATATTTATACACACACACAACTATAAGCACAAATCAATTCACCACAAGGTACACTGATACATGTTGTTAAGAAACAGATTTAAAAAATGAGATTGAAAGTATGTTTTTGCATGTGTCTGTATAGTATAAAGTTCTGCAGTGATACAGAGGGGAGAGAATCATGAACACAGACTTTTAGGCTTTTTTCTATATATTACAGTTTAATTTTAGTTTTCAAAAATACAGACTCTACATGTAAATGAAAAATATACAAAAGACAAGAAAAAAAGAAACACCTGTGGATTTGTCTCTTCTGGAGAACAAGCATGTAAAAGGTCTGACTTCTTCTAAGTGGAGTTTGATCAGCCTGTCCTATTCTCCATTTCATTTAATGATGTTTTTTCATTTAAATGTTATCTAGAGTTTTCCTTGAACTGTACTTTTTATCAAAAGCATAGTTAAGAAGTTAATGGAAAAAGTTAATGTATGTGTTTCCCAAAAAAAGCCTATACATTAAATTTCACTTAAATTTATCCACAAACTTTCTATAGACTTTTAATGTTGACCAAAGTCTCTGTATGGAGGGAGTGGTCTTTTTTCATTACAAATGTAAACTCCCGTATTGAAAAAATGTGAAAAAAGGAAAAAAGTCTTTGTAAATATGGAAGGGTGAAGGGAGGGCAGGGGTATGGGGAAAAATAAGAACCAAGACTTGTCATGTAAAGGTACAAGATACCAACGATAAATGCAACTGTATGGTTTCCTTTAAATGTATGAAAAAACAATGGAAAAAAACAAAAAAAACCAAATGTGAACACTTTCTGTTATGCTTCAGATGTAATTTGGTAACCAAATATTTTTCTCAAAGTTGAAAGAGAATTTTTGCAATTCTTTAAGCTCATAGTTCTTTGTTTTATAACCTTTTTCAATCACCTCCTATATTTGACTCATATATCTTGACAGTAATTACCCTGACTCACTTTTATTCTTTCGAAAGCACTTGATTTTCTTAATAGAATCACATTTTATAATAATTTACATGTTTATTTAATTTGATGATTCATATAATTGGAAGAAGTAGTAAATTAGTTTAAACAGGTTTGCAAACAGAAAGTGATTTTTCATAAGCATAAAACAACACGAGGAAAGGAGTGTGCTTCACTAAAAAATAGCTATAAAATTAATGAGTTGAGAGGTTTTTAGCTTTTTGCTAGAATAAAGTATGGGAAAAAGAGTCATACTTTCTTTAATGTGTCATACATAACAGAAAAGTATACCTTGAGTTGCACAAAGAAAATACTTAATAAATTCTTATTTAGTGTTCCAGATAAAAACAAATTAATTTGCTAAGAGCTAAATGAGAGGAAAAGATAAATGTGTTGGAAAAAAATGGATCTCATATAAGACTGAAGAAGCTGAAAAGGCTGCATGTGTCAAGAATATGCTCCAAGAATGACTTAAAATAATTTTTAACAAGATTTTTTGGGTAAAATTCTTTTAAAAAAACTAAGATGTAATTATAAATTTTGTAATTATATTTTTTTCCAATTTTGAATATATTATTTTAGAATTTTTCAGTTGAGGAGCAGAACAGGATTACTTGTGATTCTATTGGATTATTGATAAATATCTTTGTTTGCACATGAATGTAAAATATTTAAAGCTATGTTTTTCCTCTTTGAGTTAATGGTACATTGTAGGTATACAGTACAGTTACATTCATTATTGGGATCTTGTACCTTTACATGACAGATCTGAGTTCTCATTTTTTCCCCTTGATCCTGCCCTCCCTTCACCCCTCCTTTAAAACTAATTTTTAAAAGATGAATTTTAGTCTGGGGATTTAGCTCAGTGCAAGGACCTGAGTTTGATCCCTGGTGCCAAAAAAAACAAAAAAAGATGAATTTTATTGAAAGTAACTGTAAACAGAAATGGATGAACACATGTATATATTTTCTATTACTGTTCATACTTTTTGTTCCTTTTTGCTTAGAAATATATTTTTAATAATTATTTGAGTTTTTAAAAATCACTATTTTATTGTGGCTATAATTATAAAATAAGAAATAGTGTCTAAATATTTTTATCCAAATTATTAAATTTTTTGCCAAATGTGGACAATTGACAAGCCAGCAGAATTTATATAATCACTAATCTCTTCAGTGTTTGCAAAGCAATTGATGCAATAATGGAGAGACACATCATGTTGGTAGAGAGATTAAATAATCTTAGTACAAGTGCGGTTTATATTTGCTTTTAGTAATAGTGGTAGAGAGAGTGTCTATGTAATTCTAATAAGTTTTTATTTCCTGCAGCTAAATTTTACTGTGCTGTGAAGAAGAATAATTTGGGCCAGGTCTTGTCTTAGTAAACATGCTAGTTAACCTAGAAAACGAATGTCACATAAATGTAAAAGTTATTGTTAAGAGAAATTAAGTAATTAAATTGTGGCACTTAATATTGACATTGGGTCTGTACTTCCACATGTCAATAAATCTTTGTGCACTAGTAGTATGTTCCTATTGGAAAGGTAAAAATGTAGATGCTGTGTAATAACTTCATGGAGAGCCGGGTGTGGTGGCATACACCTGTAATCCCAGCACTCTGGAGGCTGAGGTAGGAGGATCGCTGTGAGTTCAAGACCAACCTGTGCTACATAGTGAGTTCCAGTTCAGTCTCAACTACATAGTGAGCACCTGTCTCGAACAAACAAACAAACAAAAACAATTATGTGAGAAAATAAAAATATATATTAAAAATAACTTCATGGATTAGTGACAATCTAATATTTTTATTGTTATCCATAAATGAATTATCAGAATGTGATTTTGTGTTCACCTAAAAGTATCTAATTCTCAACCTTCTTCTGCTGTTGGCCTTCCTCCTCACCAGTCTGCTCTTCAGCTGGATTTTTTTTTTCTCATCCAAGTAGCAACCAACAAATCATGGGGATTTTTCATTTGTGCATGTGATAAGGTAATTGTAAGGGTATTTCATAGGAATTATGAGGTACCATCACATCATTCTAATATGTGAGCACCTGAATTACAGGCATAAGTTCTTCTGGGAAAATATCCAGGTTTAGGGATATGTGAAAACTCAAGTGTCAATGAATTGTAGCATTTGCACAGTTGTTAAGTATCACATATATTTTTTTTAAATTTAACCTATTGAAATGATATGATAGTTTTTATTGTTTGCCTTTCAGAGAATGCGATTGAGACTTTTAAGTTGAGGTAGTAAATGAGATGATGAGATTAAGACTAAAGGTTTGACAATACAAGGAAAGGAAATATTACACGAGGTAAAAATTTTAACAGGTGCAAAAAGAAATGAAAAACTGTTGGACAAGGTATAGTAACTACTAGACTGTCAAAAATCTAAGGATCTTTAAAACATAGTTACAGACATGCTGTAAAGTAAGCCTTGTTAAGGGCACTTTGCAGAAATAATGCTATGAAAAGGAATGTGCAAAAAGGAACAAAATATGAGGGAGACAGTTCTACCAAAAAGGTAAGAGAGTGCTATTTCTGTATGTGCCAAAAGGTTGTACGCTAAGAGAATGCACCATATAGAAATTATTGTTGAATTATGATAAGGTAAAACATTATTTTTCTTTTTCATTATGTTTATTGGTACACTTTAGGTATATAGGACAGGATTCTTTTGACCATTCCTGTCAAATATGTTTTCCTTTTCTTTCTTCTTAATTCTGAGCCAATCTGATAATTCCAAAAATAAAAAAAGGAAAGCTGACAATTTACAATAACCATGTTTTGTACCACACACACACACAAAAAAAAAAAACAAAAAAATTCAGGTCTAAGAGCAATTAAAATTGTGCAATTACATATTTTAACGAAGCAGTACAAAAAAAAACAAACAAAAAAATTCAGGTCTAAGAGCAATTAAAATTGTGCAATTACATATTTTAACGAAGCAGTAATAAGAGGAATTTACTATCCTTTCTAACTGGAATGACAAGTACAGAAAAAATAGCAAAGAGTTCAGACAGAAACTAGGCTACCTGAACAGCTAGTTGAAATGTAAAACTATATCAGCAAACACAAATATACATTTACATATATATAGAGAGAGATAATGAGAAAATTAGGTATAAATAGAAGCTATATCTGATAAGGCATTGCATTAAAGATTCCATACTTGAAAAACAATATTTAAAAGGATGGAGGGAGGGGTAAGATAACAAAGCAGATAGTACCATTGCACTTGGAAATTTCCAGCCAAAATTTCATGATGGTTTAGAAAAAAGTGACAAATGCTCAGAGTACTTAAAAAAAAAAAATTGAGAGATAGGTAAAAGAACGATAAGATTTCGATAGCTTGATAAAGGAAATAAAAAAGAGAAGTACTTTCTGATGTGAGTTTATAGTGAGATTTTGTTTTCTAATATTTTAGTGCAATGCTTTTAATCTCTGAAGTTAAAAAAATATGATTGGTTTTTCTTTTTGTAAAACTCGATGACTGGTGGTGTCAATTTAGCCAGTGGGAAATACAAATCCATTGGTTGACTCATGGTGTAATAAATTGCTATTTAAATAGTTTGAATTTTGATTAGTCTTTAAAATGGAAATGTGAGTAAATAGCTTAAGCCATTTTAAGGTTTGACTCTGAAGTGTTCTCCCAAATCTCTTCTGAGGATTTGCCCATGTGCCTGTTTTAATTTGTCTTGCATACATATATGCACACACATATTGCAGATATGTATTAGTATATGATTGTTAGAAAACCATGAAATTAACTTGAAATTTAAGTTTAAAATTAATAATGAATATTTCTTTTATTAACAATGAATAATTCTTTCATTGCTTATTTAAATATCTCATTCAACATTGATATTCATGAGCATGTTTTATATTATTTATATAAGTACAACTAGAGAAATAAAAATAATATGTAAGTAGTGCTACCATTTAACCCATTTAGAGTCAAGATACTATTTTTGTTTTCTCACCCTTCCCTATATCTGTGAAGGAGAATCATTTAATTGAGTAGCTCCTAGACTTTTATAATGCTTCATCTAACAATGAATCTACTCTGATATATTCTGAAAGTTTGTGCTCTCTAAAATTCACTTTCAAAACATACTGTCTAATGAAAGATCATTAAATGGTGAGGCATGTACAAAAGAGGTTAAGTAATGAAGTTTCAATATTTATGAATAAGATTAGCATCCTTATGAAAAAAGGTTGCACTGAACACTTTTCATGCCTTTCCACCATGTGAGGACACAGTAGTAGTAAGACAGTAGTTTTGAGTCAGAAAGTGAGATTTTCCTAGACATCAAATCTGATAATTGTTAGATTTACCACTTACAAACCTCCAAAATGCTGAGTAAAATTTTCTTTTACTTGTAATCTACCCAAGATAAGGTATTACATTTTAACAACTCAAATGGGAATACCCAACTTATAAAAGGGAAAAGAAATTACTTAAGGAGAGGAACTGTCCTGTGATAGTGTACAAATGAGGGCTGAAAACTATTGTGGTAAGCTGTGAATTATATTATATGCTTCTCTTAAAAGTATATTGAATCATGGCCAGGGATGTAGCTCAGTGGTTCCGGTGCCTGCTTTGCAAGTGCAAGGACCTGAGTTCTGTCCCTGTTACACAAACAAATGAACAATTATATATTTTTTTTAATTTTTATACTGGTTTTTGCTGCTCATTCGGTGCAGGCAAGATACAGAATGTGCTTGCTCAAGTTTCATAGAATTGCATAAAATCAGGTAAGTATTGGAATTTTTGGGAAATGGTAGAATATGAGAATGGAATAAGATCTTCTGTTATTGTCTCCCCAAGGACACACCAGAGTTAAACAGCTCTTCACGTGCCACATGACACATACCATCACAAGAGCTAAGGAATATAGGTGAGAGACATAGTCTCTTATCACAGTTTCAATAAGATAAAATGAAAATATACACTGAAGAAGGCAGAAGGGAAACAAATGCCCATGTCACCCTTCCCAAAACCAAAGCAGCATGCACAGAAATGCTTCTACTTGGAAGATGAAAGGGGGATTAAGCCATAGGCTTAGACTTGAAACCCTTCACTACAGCTACTTTGAATTTTATCAACAAAGAGAGGAACAAGATTCATTCAGAAAGGATTTCATATAGTTAGCCCAGGAATTATCCTTGTAACTTAACATGCTGGAGAAATCTAACGCAGAGCAGATCCTAATGCCTCATGCCCAGAAAAGGGTCCATGGAAAAAGGCTGGGAAGACTTCTAGGTCTAGGCTGAGGTTTGGCACTCTCTGTATTAGATTTCTGTTCTGCTCAGCATCACCATGTGTCTGGCTTCAGAGAACGTTAGCCACTAAGAAGTCCCCCACTGTACTTCTTAATTAGACCTCGGCAGTTTAAACTTTTGATACCAATGATGTGATTATCTTATTAGTCTGTGAAGTCAGGTTGTAGCATAGCTTTGAGACATTGATGGCCGCAGGCATAGCTAGTTTTTGTGTTTGATACCTCCACAGTGAGTCTTGGTAGAGCAGGGAAGAATTTTCTCATGCCTTTCCATGGTTCAATGACTATGGGCAAGGTGTATCTGGGTCTCTCTCAGACTCAGGGAGATGTTTTGGGGATGAGCTATCCTTTTAAAGAATTCCTATGGTTACACTGAATAATTTGACAGCTGCAGATTTAAAACAAACTATAGTTGGATTGCCCTCTAGTGCTAAATCAGTGACAGTTAACAGCCGGCTCGTGGTAAATCTGCACTTTGATCACCGTCTAATAATGAACAGTGGGAGACACTACAGACTCCTGCTGTAAAATCTTGGCAAGACTGACGGGGAAAAAAGCCATGTAACAAAGACTGAAGTAATTACTGAATTCTTCCATGTCCACAGTATGTCACAATCTAAGAATTAAGAACTTTCAGGTGAGAAAACCAATAAGCTGTGAGGAACCAAGCATAAAGTAACCAGAGTGTGCAAATGCTCAAAGGGAGAAATTGAAATAGGTGTGTTAAAGAAACTCAACAAGCAAATTCACTACTGTAGAGGAGAGAGAAGTAACTACAAGAATGAGAGAAAATTGTGACTAATAAATTAGGTGAAATTAAAACATGACTGAAGGCATGATAGTGGGATAGATCAAACAGAAAAAAATTTGTGAGTTGAAAGACCGAATACCCAAAACTGTACAGTAAAAGGAGACAAAAAAAAATCAGCAGGAATTTAAAAATTTAAAAGATCTCTGGGTCAACATTAAAGGAACAAATATTCAGGTTATGAGGGCTCAAGAAAAACTTCAGAATGTCCAAAGAGTAAGAAACTTATTCAAACAGTAGGAAACTTATTCTAAGACATAACAACAGGAAACTTAGCAGACCCAGGGAAGGATAAAAATATCTAGAAGGAGTTAAAATTCACCAGTCAGATTTAACTCCAGATGAAAAAAAAAAAAAAACTCCTTCATGAAAAAAAGTTAAGGAAAAGATTCTCAAAGTTACAAGAGTAAAGAAAAAGAAATACATGTAAAGCTGTTTCAATTCACCTGATAATTGTCATCACAGAAGAAAGTATATAGGCCAAGGAAGAGTGAAAAGATATACAGGAAAAATGGAAAGAAATTGAAAAAAGAAAGGAAAAAGTAAACCCTGACAGAAAACATAGATGAAAATGGAAAGATAATGACATTCCTAGACAAAAACAGAAAATATATCTCCACCAGACTTGCCCTAAAAGAATTTCTGAAAGAAAAGCATGTTAAAGAGTAAGAAAAAATATGGAACAGTATAAAATTCACTGGTAAGAGTTAATGTATGGAAAATCCTTAATAAAACATAGTGCATAAATCATATTGTATGTGGATGAAAATATCAATTAAAATAATTACATGAATACATTAAAAGGCATGCAATGTAGAAAGATGTAAAATTAGATATCAGATATTCATACTGTGGGAACAAAGCAGAAAATGTTATACAAACTGACTTCAAAACATAATAAAAGGCATTATTTTAGCATTAAACACTGGAAAAATAAAAAGACTAGAAATGAATCCATGTGTCAAAAACAAATGGATTTTCAACAAAGTTTCTAAGAACATACATTGGAGAAACAAAATCTTTGTAACAAATTTTGGTGATACTCACCTGCAAAAAATTAAAATAAATTCTTGCCTCTCATCAGTTACAAAATCAATTTAAAATAGATGAAGTTTTTTTTCTCTCTCTCATTGAGTTTACTGGTACATTTTAGGTATACAGTACAGTTACATTCATCATTGGGTTCTTATACCTTTGCATGACAGGTAGATAAAGTTTTAAAAGTAATTAGTAAAAGTACAAAATTGCTAAAAGAAAATATTCATTCTATATGTCAGGACACCGGGATGGACACAGATTTCTTTGATAAGACTCTGAAAATGCAAGAAAATAGAATTAAAAATAAACAAGTAACATGATGTCAAATTATAAATTTTCTACACAAGAAAAATAATCGAGTGAAGGTACAATATAGAGAATTGTGAAAATATTTGCATACATTAGACATAGGGTTAAAATCCAGAAAATATGTAAGAAAAACCAAAAACATAATAATAAAGGAAAGGAAGAGAGATAGAAAAGAGACATAATTCATAAATGAAAACTAGCTAAGTGAATAATTTTCAAATAAATACATACATATATACTAAAAATATTCTATGTTACTAATATTTGGAAATCAAATGAAAACTGAAATGATATCACCTCATTCTAGGCTTTATGATTATCATGAAAAAGACTGTATGTGGAGAACAGAATGTAAAGTAGTACAGTTGATATAGAAAACAATATGGAGGTTTCTAAACAAATTTAAAATAGAACTATCATGTGCTTCAGAAATCCCATTGCTTGAAATTTATCTACAATAATGAAAATCAAGGTCTCAAAGAGATACTGGCTTTTCATGTATATTTCAGCACTAGTTGCAATATACAGAAAATAGAACACCTTGAATGTCCATTTCCTGGTGAATGGATAAAGAAACTGTGGTATATGTGGACAATGGAAAACTGTTTACCAAAATCAAGAACAAAATCCTGTCTTCTGCAACAACAGAGGCATTATGGTAGGAGAAATGAGGCAGACTCCCAGAAAAGTAGTGCATGATCTCATGCATCTGTGGAATCTAAAAAAATATTCTCTTGTAAATTGAAAGCAGAGTAGTGCTTGAGAGCAAGGAAGGACAAACGGGGAATGCTTAATGACTGTGAACTAAGTTACTCTCAGATATAAGCAAGACAGCCTCTATTCTATTTCATAGAAGGGTGAATATAAATCAAAGTAATGTACTGTATATTTACAAAGCTATAAAAAAGGGTGTTGAAAGTTACTACCATAAACACGATAAATATTTGAGGAGATATTTATCCTGATTTAATCTTTATAAACTATGATTTGTTCAGACATTATTTGGTACCACCTTAATACATACAACTTTAATGTTTTTACCTATCAATTAAAATTAAAATGTAATAATTTAAAAATCCTTCAACTCTATTATTGGAAAAAGGCAGATCTTGTCTTTCAGTCGACTGTCATCATATGAGTATATTCGTTCTACGGTATACCAGACTTTAAATAAGTAATCAAGAACCACAAATTTTTCATTGCCATTTTAAAGTACATTAATATCAGTCTACTTTAGTGATGAAGTAGGCCACCTTAGAAGCTATCAAATATCCTGAAATAAATATGTCTATAAGATCATAGTCATAATTACAAATATACAGGATTCTTTTTGTTATTTCTTTACATTTTAAGAAAATTGACACTAAGTTTTATCTGAAAGTCACAGGACTGATATTGTTATTTATCACAATCCTGAAATTATAAAATAATTTTTGATTCTTAATATGAATTATGGGTGCGATGTATTAGAAATGCATGATGGTGCATAGATGGATATCGAGTTTGTTCTTGCTCATACATATTTGCAACATAATAGCCATAATGATTTTTGAAGATACGTCAAATGTGAATCATTTGACATGAAGCTTCTCTAGTTTTATGAGTTACTATATATGCCATATATACAATATCTATCTAAATACATACAAATATGGCCAGGCATGTAGCTCAGTGGTTCTGCCTTCTTCCTCACAAGCTCAAGGTCCTGAGTTTGATCTGCAGTACCAAAAAATACATACATACATAAATACATACATATATACATAAATACATGTAAATAATGCAAAGTCAGCATTAATAAATATAAATGTATATACATATGCAAAGGAAGTGATATTAGTTTTAAAATCTGCTGTGTTAAGGTTTCTAACTAGAGGTTCCATTTGACCCAGCCATCCCTCTGCTGGGTATCTTTCCCAAAGAACTAAAAGAATCGTATCACAGTGATATATGTGCACCCATGTTTATAGTGGCACAGTTTGTAATAGCTAAATCTTGGAAACAGCCCATTTGCCCATCAGTTGGAAACTGGATAAAGAAGGTGTGGTTTTTGTATAAAATGGAATATTACTCAGCCATAAAGAATGAGAAATTAGATTCATTAATAAGAAAATTAATACATATCAAGGATATATTCCTAAGTGAAAGAAGTCATACATGTGTAAATACCAAATAGTTTCTCTTGTGTGAATAAACTGTAATAGTACATAAGATCCTAATGAGATAACTGACATTGTGAAATGGGAAGAAAAGGGCTAAAGGTGTAGGGAAGGTGGGATGGGTAGGAGAAGGGTAATAAGAGACAATAAAAAAATGTGAAAAAATGAAAAGATAGAAATAAAGTGTTAGTAAATGGGGAGGGGAGGAGGGGGGTGAAGGGAGGGCAGGGACAAGGGGAAAAAATGAGAACCAAGACCTGTCATGTATAGGTACAAGATCCCAACAATGAATATAACTGTACTGTGTCCCTAAAATGTACCAATAAACTCAATTAAAAAATTTGAAGGTTTCTAAAGTGACAAGCGTTTTGCTATTTAATCTATTTAAATTACTAATGAATGTTAAAACTTCCTAAATGAAATATTCTAATTCATTAATACATATATTTATTTATAGTAGATTTATGATGGTTAATTTGGAGCTTATTACTTATAACATTAACATATATTTTTCCTTCTTCATTTTTCAAAGATAAAATACACATGTTTGTTACCCCATGCATTTTCTAAGATGTATTTTTTTTTAAAGTTGGAAAACAGATCTTTATTAGGCTGGCCAGATGTCACTCTTGGAGCCAAGTAGCTCTGAGAGGCACCAGCTCAGGTGCTGAGGTCCTTTTTATAAAAGGATAGGCAGGATGGGGGTCTATACTCAAGATGCTTACAGAATGTCCCAAGGTTTTCAAAGCATTCCTTCTGGGCAGACAGGGAGTGAAACAATCTTTATCTATTTTCTCTGAACTACTAAATGTTCACCTGTTAATTTACATTAATCACAGTTGAGGCTAGTAACTTACTTAAAATTACAAAGTTATGCAGTCCCACACTCCCCACTGGTTTTAGCTAGAATCAATCCTTGATTCATCATTTTACTTAAAATTTTAGCCAAGAGATAATAGCAATTAGTAAAGGAGACTTTTTAGACAGATAAGTTGGGGCTTAGGATCCCCAGAGCACAAGAAGGTCACATATTTTTTCATCTGTAGGCTCATAAACTCTTAATTCAAAAGCATATTAGCTCATAACAGTTTGACGCAATGTAAGAGTCCCTATCTTGACAGCAGTTCTCATTCTACAGCGGTGTGTGGACTCACCAGCTTCTGGTGTGGTGTGAGCAGGGCTTTGAGTTTGTTGTCTCCTGGAGTCAGAATCCATGGAATTCTGTTTCACTCTAGAGTGGTGGTAGATGAGTTTCAGCTACCTTGACAGCTGTGGGAGTGACCATAAGTGCCTCATATGGCCTTTTCCATATAGGCCGCAAAGTAGTCCTTTTCCAATTTTTAACATAAACTCAGTCCTGCACAGATGGGAAAGGGTTAGCACAAGTAGGTCCTCCTTACTTCTAATTCACCTTTGAATATTTTGAAATACTTGCCCAATTCTAACAGCTGTGATTCCATACTGGATAAACCCATTTGAGATAATTTTATAAAGTCTCTCAAGATACAGGGTGGCCTTCCAAGCAAGACCTCATATGAGGAGAACCCGGTATGACTTGGGGTATCTCTTATTTTAAAGAAGGCCAAAGGGAGCCAATCAACTCATAACCCAGTGTTATCTGACAATGTTTATCTTAATGGTATAATTAGTCATTTTTTTAACCTTACAAGAACTCTGAGGTCAATAAGCAGTATAACAGTTTAGCTAGATCTCATACAACCTCTGTTACAAATGCTGGCCCATTGTCACTGCCTATGGAGAGAAGAAGACCAAACCTTGAATTTTTTTTAAATAAAATCTTGCATTTTCTGAAGCCCTCTTTGTTTTTAGAAGGAAGGCCTCAGGTCAATCAGAAGAGTACAAGCCCATACTAACACATATTTATAACCTTTGTGGGGTGGGTATAATCATATGAACTTTCTGTTTAGTTGTCATTTTGGCTTATATGTCTACCTTAGCATTGCCATTTGCTATTGCATCTTTTAATTCTTAAATTATTATAGCTACTTTGTCAGATTTCCACATTGCCTCAAATAACTACAGTATATCCTGTTTATTTTTAATGTTTTCTTTCTGCTGTGAGAAGACCACACATGTATAGACTGTGCCATAGATATACCAAGTAGCAAACAGGAATCTGTATAAACATTTACCCTCTTTTCTTTTGCCCATTGGAGAGCTTGTATGAGTGCCCATAGCTCTGCTCACTGAGCTGAACATCCAGTGGGGAGGGGTCCTGCTTGGACCACTTCATCTTGAGTCATCTCTATATAGCCAGCATAGCATACCCCATTTTTCATGAAGCTGCTCCCATCCTTGGACAGGACAAAATCAGCCTCAGCTAGCGGGTCTTTCTGCAGATCTGGATGACTGGAGAGCAATTCGTCGGTGACTCTGAGGCAGTTGTGTTCAGGGGGCCAGGTTCTGAGGGCAAAAAGTAGCAGGGTTTAAGGTTTTAACTGGAGCAAAATATAGGCGTGGATTCTCACAGATGAGGGCCTGATATTATGTAATTGTATTATTTGAGAGCCATCAATGTCTTGATATTCAATAGTTCTAAAAGGCATGGGGAAACTGAGCAATTCACATTTTCCCAATGTTACCTGCTCAGCTTCCTTAATTATCATAACTGAAGTTGCCTGGGCTCATAAACAAGGGGGCTATCCCTTCACAGCTGGATCCAAACTCTAAGATAAATGTCATTGAATAATTCTAGAGGCCTACTGCTTGAGTGAGCACCCCTAAAGCAGTATGATTTCTTTCAGTCATGTATAAACTAAAAGGCTGGGTCACATTTAGGATAGGATCCCTGATACAGGAGGCAGCAGAGAGAGTTAGTTCTAAGATGTAATTTTAATGAAGTTCACATGTAAATATATATTTTAAATAGAAATAATGTTATATATCACAGTTTCCTGGACTGTGTGTGTGTGTGTGTGTGTATTTGTTTTTGTTTTTGAGACAGGGTCTCACTATGTAGTTGAGTCTGACCTGGAACTTGCTATGTAGCCCAGGCTGGTTGTAAACTCCCAGCAATCCTCCTGCCTCAGCCTCCAGAGTACTGGGATTACAGGTGTGCAACACCATGCCTGGCTACCTGGACTGTATTTCTTTGATGCAATCTCATCCACAGATTGATTTTCTGGTATATTGGGTCATACAGGGATGACTGAAATATTTTTGTCAAGAGATATCCTTCACTTCACTGAAACTTAGACAAATATATTCCAGCAATGTCATTGGTGCCATCATACCTCTCATTTCCACTGTCATATTTAGACTACTTTCATGGGAGAAGTACGAATAAAATGTTGAAAATCTGAGATTTACCCAAAGCATGTTAGTATGACAAAGTATGTTGACCTCTAACAAATCATTTTTCTGTTTTCCCACATTATTGCAGAAACTTCAATAATAAAAATAGAATACTAAAAATGAGCAATAATCAGAAATGATGTATATATATTAAAGAGAATGAAGTTGAGGTTTATCATAAAATTCTTACACATATGCTTATTAAAATTATGGGAAACATATAACTGGTGGACTCTAGGTAATTAAAACCAATTTTATAGAATACAATCTATTACATATGTATAAAAACTTGCATTAAAAAAAATCAAAACATAAAAAAGTAAATGACCCAGGGTTTTTTTTTTACATGATAATACAAAATCCATTCAAAAGGTGAACATGGAGTAAATACACTGAAAACCATGAGCCAAAATAAACCTGACCTTAAAGTTGCTGGTTTCGGTTATTTAGTTTCAGCATAGTATGATATGAATATATTTTCAAAAGTTTGTATAATGGAAATTCATTTCCCCAATTTATATGTCAATGATATTTAGAAATAATGTTTTGGGAAGTAGTTAGGATTAGATGAGTTCATAGGATAGGGCTCTCATGATGTCACTACTTGATTTACAAGCAGAGGAAAAAGAAACCATAGCTAGAAAACTTGTTCTCCATCAGCACACAACTTTTTCAAAATGGTATAATGTTGGGAACCAGGCTATGTGAGGAATTATTGGGGGCCAGACTATGTGACTTACACTCCACAGGCCCAAGGCTGGTGCAACCTATCTTGGGAAACAAAAAAAAAAAACACACACAAAGAAGGCTTTGTGCTTTCTAGCTGTGTAGAGAATTCTAGTAATAACAGTACTTTCATAGAAAGATAACTTCTGTTGGAAATAATGTAAAGGATGCTAGTTTCTTATTAACTTGAGCAGGTATCCAGGTATAGGGAAGAAACTTTTCCCTCATCTCACATTTCCCTTGTACAATTTTAACCTGATCACTAGTTTTCAAAATACCTTTACAACTGTTATTTTTCCACAAATATTGCACAATGCCCTCCCCATGTACTTCTCATTTGCTAATAAAAGTTTGTCCACCTTGGAGATTGTCGTGCTTGTCCACTTGAGGCAGACTCCTCTTGGTCCCTTTGGACCTTAAATATTGTCTGTTTCTCTTTATTCTCCATCATTCCCCCCTTCATGGGTATCTGAGAATTTGACCAGCCTCTAGCAGTATAAGGGCTCATGAAGACCTCAACAGACTCCAAAAACATACAGGTACAGAATTTTAAATTTCACAAATATCAGACAAATACACATCTATTATTTATAAAGTACAGTATGTAGCCTCAGTTATTTTGTTGCAGTACCTGAGAAGAGACTAAAATAGCAGAATTACTGGGCAGCAGATAATATAGATAATATGATTGGCGGCTATAGGACCACCCCCTCCACTCACTTCAAACTGGGCAATAGTCCAGGGAAAATTTCTGAGCTTTATCCTTAGACTTATTACATGGAGACAGAGATAAGAAAAGCAAAGACTTCCAAGCATAGCCTGGAAAATTCCCAAGCAGGAATATATA
>NW_022900913.1:19393476-19397052 GCF_012274545.1 Fukomys damarensis
ACACACATACATATAAACCAGACATGCCTTGTAGTAACATTTCTTCACCTAGAGCTCAGTATAGATTCATGATATGGGCTGCATCTCATGCATCCAGTTATAGAGAGAGAGAGGAAAGGAAGAAGCCTAGGTGATTTTAAACAACAAGAATATCTTGTGGAGATGTTCAATAATTCAGTAAACAGACATGTGATTTCTAAATTTCTACCTTGTATTAAGATTGTATCATATGCTAAATTACTATGTATTTGTGGTCTGTAAAAATTACTATGATATGCATAATACTGATATCTGGTTGGTGATTGTTTTAAATAAATTTAGATGGAATAAATAATTCTAATATAAAAATTTAAATTGTATTTTAATTTGTTCTTAACTTTAATTTTTATTATTGCATTTAGGATTCAATGTAAATTAAGGTTCTTAAATTTTTACTATTATTATAGATTTTACTATTATAATATAGACACTGATATTAGTATTATTATATTGAAGATAAAATTTTTAAAAGGAACACAAATCTAATACCTTTTTCAAAATAGTTAAAAATAAGTTATTTATACATTATTATACAATATTAATAAAACTTTTATAAGCCATTACGTATACCTAACATATGGTAGAATAATTTCCAGTGAAAGTACTATACAGTTTACCAAATGTAATATGGTCTTTGACTTCCTGCCTTTTAGAATCCCCATTCTAATCAGTGCAAAATAACTATTGCCAGGATGGCAATGTAGGTCAGAGGTACAGTGCTTAGCTAGTATTCACAAGTTCTTAGGTTCAATTCTCAGGCCTATAAACCAGAAAACAAACAAACAAAAAAGAAACCAAAACTTATTTTGACTTAATTTTGACTTAGGTATATTTATATTTAAAAATAACCCTCAGAGTATAAAAATTAGTGTTTTGTTAATTATCCAATTTCCTAATAATGTAACCTGCCCTTATTTGTTTGTTCTATAAATTTTGCTTTAAATCTCCCCATGTGGGTGCTTTTAGCTTTGTTTATTTTATTTTTCCATTGTCCTGTTTTTTGTAACTTACAATTGTAAAAATACACTACAATAGAGTTATCTACTAAATTAGCATATATTTATTTGGGTTTTCTACATTTCCCAGCCCTTTTTTCTCAGTTTAATAGCTGTGCTATATTTGTTCACCTTCTGATAGTTATAGATATAAAATCAGACATAAATAAAATATTTGATCAAAATGTTCGCCCACATTTCCTAATATTTAACAGTATTGTTTTAATTTATTCTTTCTTTTGTTCATTGTACTTTTTTCCCTCCAAAACTCAAGTTAAAATACGGTCTTTAAATGTAACTTGTTGACAGATAATAGAACATTTTAGAGATATTTTGAGTCATAATGATTCTGACCTCATTAAGAGATTAATCTTTCACTTGAAATCTTCAGATAGTTCTCAGGAGATTGAGTTCTCGTTCTTCATGATTGGTTTGGTTGGTGTAAAATTAGCTCATTATAAACAGATGAAGCCTCTACTGCGTAGTCTTGTCTCTTCACCTGCCAGCCCTTTTTTTCTCCACCTTATGATAAAACCTGAGGTTCCTCCTTCCTTCTTTCCATCTTTCCTTCATTTCCCTCCTTGCCTCCTTTTTTGCTTCTCATTCACTCTTTCCTTCTTTCTGTTCTTTCTCTTTGCTTTCAAATCTTTAAGTGATACACGATATTATTCAATACATATATACAATCCATAATGAATCAGAGGTACTCATTTTTGGTCTCTTCAAACGTTAACTATTTTGTGACTTGGGAGTGCCGTATTATGTCTTTCGTACTCAAACAGTACTAAAGAAAAAACAAAACAATTACTCTGTCTGTGCTTTGGTGCCAATTTTTTAACTGCATTTCACCCTCTCTCTCTCTCTCTTCTACCATTTCCAGGCTCTTTTGACACCTATTCCGTGAGACTGACTCATTAGTCACCACAGGTGGTGGGAAAGGCTGCCCTTCAGAACACTTACATTCACAAAGGCCAACCCAGAGATTTTCAGTAGCTCAGATTTCCTGCTTAGTCTGACATATTGGAAGGCATTGATCAGTGCCTTGAAAACACTGTTAAAATTTTTTTATGTTAAGAAAGTATGCACTTTTATTTACCCAAAAGCCAGTGTACCTCCTTATTACAGATAAAAAATAAGATAATTTGTTCTGCCTTTATCAACTTATTTCTAATAAATATAATTATCAACAAATGACTCATGTTTTTTTGTCCATTTTTCACTATATGAACCTTAGGAGGCTAGAACTCTACATGGGTATCAGGCTAGGCTTTGTGAACTATTTTTTCTTTTAACTCTTGCTGTTCAATATGAAATATATAACTGATTTATTTATTTATTTAATAATGGATTTATTTACTGATTTGTGAAACATGTGCCTTGAATTTTGATACACTTGCAACTAGAGAAATCACTAACTCATTTTATTTTACCATCAATTTTAGCATTTCACCAAAGTAAATTAATATGTAGTTGTATGCATCCAAATTGGTATAGAAACTGATAACAGCTTTGCTCCATGAAAGTGGTACCATGTGTTTTTTCTCTATGGTCTTGGGCAAGATAGCAACTGCAACATCATCACCCTGGGCTGAAATCTTCTCCAGCTCTGTTCGCAGAGACAGACTCACAGGACTTTAGAAGGGTATGCTGAGAACCTCAGGCTTTTATTTGACAATTTGGATGGCTCCAACTTTATCTCCATTCAGCCTAGATGGACTTTTCTTAAACATCTTAGCAACTGCCTCCATAGAACAGTTTTCATGCTGAGTGTTCCTTGAGAAACCATGGCAATAATCAATAAGGCTGACAATGTCGGTGATGTCCTTTACTTTTCAACTTATCGGTTTTAGGAAATTTATTTTCCCTTTAAAAGTATTGCTTTAATTTATTTGTCAAAATTATATTCTCTGTCAACTGTTAAGATTTCAATATTTGAATGTATCAGTTTAAGTCATTATTTTTTGCAAGCCAAAGTGGATAATTCTATAAAACTGTATTTAAAAATATATACCAGATATAAACTGTTCCTCATTCTATGTAATTGTTGATGAGATAGTTAGTTAAGAATGACTCAATAGTAAAACAGAGTTACAAATAATCAGTTCATTATATCAGCATGCAAATCTGGAGCCCAATACACCTAAAGAGATGATATTTTTTATAGTTGGATTGAATGTACTTATATAAGCTATATTTAAATTATATAAACTATATTTTATAAAAACAGTAATTAATAAATATTAAATACAAACATAAAGTAATACTCTACACCTTTATATTGGGAGTAAAATTGATGTTTAATTCATGAAATTCTTTGAAATTAATTTTTCCTGATGAAGATAAAGTAGCAAATGGACTTATTGAAAAGATAAGAGCCTACATGAAGAACAAACTATTATTGCTGAACTCTTTACTTGAAAAAAGTAGTGAAATTTCTTTTTATGTTTCAGGATATATAGAAAAAATGTATTTTTAAAAATGTGAACATATTTGTGTTCATATGAATGAATATTAATATTTCTCTTAGATCACCATTTGATTT
>NW_022900913.1:19399647-19471272 GCF_012274545.1 Fukomys damarensis
TTTTTTCTTTTAACTCTTGCTGTTCAATATGAAATATATAACTGATTTATTTATTTATTTAACAATGGATTTATTTACTGATTTGTGAAACATGTGCCTTGAATTTTGATACACTTGCAACTAGAGAAATCACTAACTCATTTTATTTTACCATCAATTTTAGCATTTCACCAAAGTAAATTAATATGTAGTTGTATGCATCCAAATTGGTATAGAAACTGATAACAGCTTTGCTCCATGAAAGTGGTACCATGTGTTTTTTCTCTATGGTCTTGGGCAAGATAGCAACTGCAACACCATCACCCTGGGCTGAAATCTTCTCCAGCTCTGTTCGCAGAGACAGACTCACAGGACTTTAGAAGGGTATGCTGAGAACCTCAGGCTTTTATTTGACAATTTGGATGGCTCCAACTTTATCTCCATTCAGCCTAGATGGACTTTTCTTAAACATCTTAGCAACTGCCTCCATAGAACAGTTTTCATGCTGAGTGTTCCTTGAGAAACCATGGCAATAATCAATAAGGCTGACAATGTCGGTGATGTCCTTTACTTTTCAACTTATCGGTTTTAGGAAATTTATTTTCCCTTTAAAAGTATTGCTTTAATTTATTTGTCAAAATTATATTCTCTGTCAACTGTTAAGATTTCAATATTTGAATGTATCAGTTTAAGTCATTATTTTTTGCAAGCCAAAGTGGATAATTCTATAAAACTGTATTTAAAAATATATACCAGATATAAACTGTTCCTCATTCTATGTAATTGTTGATGAGATAGTTAGTTAAGAATGACTCAATAGTAAAACAGAGTTACAAATAATCAGTTCATTATATCAGCATGCAAATCTGGAGCCCAATACACCTAAAGAGATGATATTTTTTATAGTTGGATTGAATGTACTTATATAAGCTATATTTAAATTATATAAACTATATTTTATAAAAACAGTAATTAATAAATATTAAATACAAACATAAAGTAATACTCTACACCTTTATATTGGGAGTAAAATTGATGTTTAATTCATGAAATTCTTTGAAATTAATTTTTCCTGATGAAGATAAAGTAGCAAATGGACTTATTGAAAAGATAAGAGCCTACATGAAGAACAAACTATTATTGCTGAACTCTTTACTTGAAAAAAGTAGTGAAATTTCTTTTTATGTTTCAGGATATATAGAAAAAATGTATTTTTAAAAATGTGAACATATTTGTGTTCATATGAATGAATATTAATATTTCTCTTAGATCACCATTTGATTTGGAACACCCATTTAAAAAGCTCTCACAAGTATTAATGTGTGTTAGATTTGGTTTTCATAGTAATAAAACAGGGTGGTTTTTGCTCAGGGATTATCTAATTTCAAGTAAAGATATTCATGCTATTTAGAGAAGATTGTTACATCACTATATCTGACATACGAAGAAAGAGCTCAATTTTGAAATTAGAAGCTTTGGGTTTTTTAGGTATGATACAACTTCGAATGCCTTCAGAATTTAGAGTGACAATCTTAATGATGTGTTTTAAAAATGAAAATATTTTATTATGCAATAATTATTAACAACTTTCTTATTTAAAATGTTTGCTATGATGGAGTAATAGTGAGCATAGAAACACCTATGCCTATACATATAAATATAAATAATGGGTTATAGATTAGTAAATAGAGGAATGAAAAAGATTAAATTTTTCTACTTCTTTATTCTGCTGTGGTTTCTGTATACTGCATGCCATGCATTGGTAATATTATTCTACATGTTACCTTCTAGAAATGATGATTATTTTCAAACACACTAATGTGAATTTCTCTTTTACTGTGAAGGAAATGATTATCTGTATGAAATAAAAGCATACTTAAAACATGATTTAGAAGTCCTCATATCTTGAGTAAGTAGAATAATGAAATTAGCTTGCAGGTAAATTATAGAAAGTTTTAAATATTAATTATGGTGCTAAAATTTTGCTTTTATTTCCAGCTATATAATAGGTATATTTTTATATTTCTTTCCAAATCACTAATTGTCTATAGCTTAAACACTTCTTTGCCCCTAAATTAGTTTATACCATAAATATTCTACTAACTTGTACTATAGAAAAATGGTGTTAATTTTTAATCAATAAAAAGGAAGAAGTGTCAGCCCCATGAGTTCATCTGCAACAGCTACACTAGGTGGCTTTGAGTTCACCTTGGATGAGGGGAACCACTGGGTTTGCCACACCTCTCTGGTGGTCATTTATACTCTGTCTCCAATTGATCGCTTATCTGCATTTTTTGAACCATGAGCAGAAAAAGCCACATGGTAAAGAATGTCTATAAGATATAGAATCACTTTTTTGGCCTTTTGGATAAGATCAAGTGTATATCTGAGATAGAAGAATGAGTCAAAAGTACATTTTAAGTGGATGACATTACAAACAGTGGAGGGATTTTTGACTGTTTTTCTATTTTTTTTTCCAATTCTCAACAGGTGCTCCTGACCAGAAAAAAATGTTGCATTCATTCCTCTTGTCGATGAACTTGTCTGTCCTCTAGGTCAACTTCTAATAAAGTAAACAGTCCTTCTCCTACTTGCAAGAGAGTTTTCTTCAGAAAGCTCAAAGTTTAACCTCTCTTCTGGAGTGTGCTTGCACTAAGGGACTCATCTTTTGGTTTGTCTGCTCTCCTATTGTGAAGGCTACCTGTAATTCCCAACATCGTGGACGTCAAGCTGCTGCACCACAAAGCCTCCAAACCACATAGAGGGTATGGTGTAATATTTAGCACTGACTTTCACAATGTTTGCAATGCATCCTGTATTTCAGTGACTAACTACAGAACCTGAAAGGAATGAAGAGTATCACGGGCACGAGTTCATAGGTAGCTTTCAGTGCCTATGTCTATATTACCAGCTTCCTGCTGGGACTTGACAAATAACTAAATGTAACACATGCATTGGGGAAGAAAAATAAACTGGAGCTAGTATATACAATGGGTACTGGGTGACTAATACTTAAAAGGAAACATGGAATAAGAATACAATCTGATTTTCAGATGACTTAAATTATATGATCTTAGTTCAGAAACTTGTGTAGGACATTTCCCTCAGTGTAACCTTCCTCAGCCACTCAGGCGTTATTTAATCTTCCTTCCAGCTTATTGTTTAATCTCCTTTCTCAATTTTTCCAAATTAATAAAAAAAGAATATTATTTATTTCTCTTCCTTTGAAACTCATCAGTTATGTTAGAGATTATATAATGTCAACTACTAAACTGTAATAGTACATAAGATCCTAATGAGATAACTGACATTGTGAAATGGTAAGAAAAGGGCTAAAGGTGCAGGGAAAGTGGGAAGGGCAAGGGAAAGGTAATAAGGGAAAAAATATGAGAAAATGAAAAAATGGAAATAAAGTGTTTGTAAATGGGGAGGGGAGGAGGGGGTGAAGGGAGGGCAGGGACAAGGGGGAAAATGAGAACCAAGAACTGTCATGTAAAGGTACAAGATCCCAATGAAGAATGTAACTGTATTTTATACCTAAAATGTACCAATAAACTCAATAAAAGAAAAAAAATGTCAACTAATGCAGTTTAAAAACACACATTTTATGCTGTAAAGCAATAAAGATCAGATTTGCTAAAAGCTTTCTCTGTTCTGGATCAGGAGATAGAGAGAGAAAGGGAGAGACAGAAAAAAAAAGAAACAGAAATGGAGGCATGGAAAGAAACAGAACAAGAAGGAGGAAGGGGAAAGTGGGAGGGAGGAGGAGGAAGCAGCGAGGAGCAGCTCTTGTCATCATTAGCGTGGTATTCGTTTATCTAAAAATATTGTACTCATTTTGGAGATAAATCAGACTATGTGAAATGAATTTGATTAGGAGTCACAGGGAAAAGGGAAATAGTAGGGAGTTTATTATTTAAGACTTTGTAAAGCATGGAAACTGCTTGAAATTATGAAATGTGGCACTTTAAACATTAACATACAGGTTAGAGACTATTGCCTTTTTCCAATTCAAGTTTTGAAATTCTCCATAGACGGCAGTTTATAAATTCCACAATGAATTTAAGCAATTCTACCTTGTGTAGAGAATGAACATATTTTACAGATGCTGTTTTATCCTTTCACCCAAGAAAACACTTGCATCTATCACATTACCCCAGGACCCGTTTTCCTGTTTTTCTTTTAAAAAATTACCTTTAGCTTTCCTTACACATAAACCATGTTATGCCTACCTTAGGGATACGATGCTTAGATACTGCGAACGCTTCTCATAAATTCCCCTTATAATGGCAATATTGTCTAAATAACAACAAATGCCAGAAGCACTTTGTAGCTCATGTTCAGTGCTGTTTGGCTGGATTCCTCAGGCTGTTGTTACCATTCTACTGTAATCTCTTCTGCCAGAATGCTCTTTTTGAATTTATAAGCCATCAAGGGATATGAATCATACTAAACCCCAACATGCTCCGCGTTTCTAAATGTGCCAGTCCTTGATCTTTAGACTGCTCCATACCAGCCTCCACTTACCACCATAGCTTTTTTGCCCATATCTTTCTCTCTGAAAAATATCGATTTAGTTGAATATCTGAAAAATAATCTTTGCTCCTTCATTCATCATTTTCTTGCAATCTCTATCCACTTGATATAAAGAAAGATGGCATTAGTTATAAAAATAGATACAGAATAAACAGGAGACAATTATGCAATTTCTCTGAATCGGTGCCTGCTCACTATATAACAAATAGTCACCCAATTTGGAAAAGCTGAATTATTGTTTTCTTTTTATTCAGAATTTTGGTGGCTAGCACAATGTCTTACACAGTAATTGTTTTTCAAAGAAATGATTAAACAGACCATCTTCAATAAATTATATGACTACATTATGTTTTATCCATTGTTCATGGAAAGATACAAGGAAGATAGTTGATAGATACTAAATGTAAGAAAGAGAAATACACTTCGATGTAAAACATGATTAAAGTATTTTAAACATGTTCACTTTTAAGCTCACAATCATATATACATCTGCAGGATAGATGGTGGGATTCAAACTCAGTCACACTAGCTGGTCCTGAGCCCTCCAGCCTTGGGTTGCAGAATGCTAGCAGAGCAGATTTCCCAGCATGTATCTTTCCTAGAGTTTTCTGAAGAAAATAGTGGGTACTCTCATACTGACTTAGAAGGAGGCCAAGCGGGAAGGGGATTCATGAGCTCCAAAGTGAGACTTGATGCATCAATGACAGCTCATCATCATGATGTTCCCAGAAACATGTGCTTCCTGCAAGTCTGGCTTGAACACTGGACTACCAAATACCAGAATAAAGCTGGCATTTATTGAAAATATGCATTAGGTAGGTAGGTAGGTAGATGGATGGATGGATGGATGGATGGATGGATGGATGGATGGATGGATGATGGATGGATGGATAGATAGATGTAGCTGACTTTGTACCGTTTTGTGTTTCTTCACAGTTTTTTCAAGTTCTTGTGCTAAGTTCAAGTAGTATCTTGAGACCTAGAAGAACTCTGCTTTTGAAAAATAATAAAATAAATTTGAAAATATTTCTAATTTCAATAAAGATTTTATCCTTGAGTTTCATATATGATTTCTATCTGAGATATATCCTATGCTTATGAAAACATGCATGATAGCAACAACTTACGTGCTAATTTTATAGGACAAAAGACCACATACTCTTTCAAAATAATTTCTATGAAGATTATCATTTTCATTACTCTCTGTACTAAAATGTACTCCTCATGTTTGTACAACTTGTCACTTTCATACAGCTGACAGAAGTAACAGGGATTCTCCTGTGAACCGTGACACCTATGGATGATAAAAATATCTAAACAGTGAGAAAAGGATCTGATTTGTTTTTTTTGTTTTGTTTTGTTTTGTTTTTTTTGAGAAGGGAAAAGCTGGTCAATCAGAAGATTCCTTTTGTTTAATCTACTTTAAATATCTCTTAGAGTAGAGTCAGGATCTCCAGTGAAAGTTAGAAGAAATAAACTATGGTCAAGGTAACTGATATAAATACTATCTAATGAGGCATTGCAAAAATTTAGCAACTGATGGGAGACAAATACGCACAGGTTGAAAGATCATTAACTCTAAAATAGGATTTTTTTCTCTTCACTTGGCATGGTTCTCACTCTCGTCTCACACTTTGGGGCAAGGCTGTTTAGTGAAGGTCATTTTGTCCCTGAAAATTGAGCGCTGTGTTTTTGAATCAGAGAGCATACTCCATTCCACTCTGAATTAATCAAGAAAAAATATTGGCACTTCATATTTCTTATAGCACTCTTGATGCTTAGGCAAGAGCTTTTCATTGCTCTAAATGAGCTATTTTTTGTGCATTTTGTGCTTTCTTTATTCAAGTGGCTTTACTTACATTACCTTTATGAATGTTTGTTTCTAAATTTGTTGCCTGGACACTTGGTTTGTTTCTGATTCTTTGAATCACTAATAACACAGCCTTTCTAAGCCAATGGGTCAATAAATTGCATTTATATTCACTCTGAATATAAAATGTATATTATCTTATACTGTCTCATCGTTTACTGCATTTTCATTCTTGCTCTAAATGTATACTAATTACTTTTTTCAGAATGCTAACTTTTCTCTTCAAAGATTAGGAAATGAGTCTGTGAAACTACATAGTACTGGGAAACTTTAAATAAAAAGATGTAATGCCAGAAAGGTGTTTCATATAGTTTCAAGAAAAAAATAGCTTCAATTAAAAACTATATTTACTGTTATATCTGTTACTCATTGCCAATCAGGTTCTTGTTTTAGATGTTCTGTTGTGTGGCGTTCCTGGATGAATGGTGATTTCTGTAGCTTTCAAAATAGAAGTGTGGTTACTAACATTATTACCATGACTTCTACATCCAGCTGCAGTGCAGGAGAATAAGGGTTTGTTTATATGTTCCCCGATTATTCAATGTTCTCAACACATTTCCTTTTATAAACCAATATATAAACAATTATGTGAATTCAAATATATGAAATAATTAGTGACATGGAATATTCTTACACATTTCTCTATTTTATGTCTTTGTTTCTACTTCTGTATCACTTTCCTTATTATCTTGTTGAAATTCCTATTTTAGAAACTAAAAACTTTTATTATTGTAAGTATTTCATAGAGTAGCTCTCTATCTTGTATTTATGTTTTCTGGGTATCTTCAGATAGTTTTATCCGTAATGTTTAAATCACTTTCTTTCCTTCTTTATCCTACTGAGACTCTTAAACTTTGAGTCTATTTAAATTTTATTCAAAAGTGAGGAAACATTGTATAAATTTCAATAATTTCTTGGTTTCTCTCCTTTATTTTTCCTTCTTCAATAATATTTGATGACATGTGTATTTAGAAAAACCAAATTATAAACTGAACAAACATGATGCTTACAAACACAATTGAACCATATCCTAAACGTTACTAACTAAACTGTGTATTCATTGGATTTTACCGCTGAAAGATCATTATTGATATTTCAATTTTAATGTGCAATTCATTAAATATAAAAACATTAACTCACAAAATTTAAAAAATATTATAGATCAAGTTTAACTTTCACCATCATAGTTATAAAATAAGAATTTCCCATTTTCTTACATTACAAAAAATCATTTTGTAAAATATTTCATGCTCTGAATTTTATTCAAAATAATAATTATTAAATGACTAAAATTTTATTTATATGCTCATCAACATAAGTTCATTTACTATTTTATTCACTTTCTTATTATCATGTATTTTTCCATTTCTAAAGACAGAAAAATAATCCTAAAAATTCAAATTAAAAAATCATTCTGTATCTTATACACAGTTCCTTGTAGACATCTCTATTTTTACAGGGAAAATATTCACAGATCATAGATACTTGTTAAGTGATATTCAGAGCCACACATACATAGAATATCTAAAACAATTACTTAGAAAATAAAGATGTAATAGTGAATGTGCCTAAAATTCCTAATAATGTAAGGCATCTTTAATATTTCACATATCCTATTGTTGACAGTATTTTTGTGTACATAAGTATACATGAGTTAATGGAATTTTACTATTAATTTATTTCAAATATTTCTGAGTTTTAGTCTGTCTTCCTTTCCATCATTATGCATATTCTATATGTTCTCTCTATTATCACTAGCTTCTCTGATATCTGAGAACATCACTCCTATCTTTGAAAACATCTTTCTGGAACAAAATATTCCGTTACTATCTTAGCATAAACATAACATACAATGTGTATGTCCCTGAAAGCCTTCCATTCTGCAAAATCACCACGTAGCAATCCATCATGGGGCTTATGATGAAAATGGCATGGACCAAACACATATGCATCTACATAAACAGTGCCAACTAACAAGACCAATAATTGGTGTCTTGGGAAATAACTTGGGCGGACCAGGCAGGCAGCACAGGTTGTCAGGAGCCCGCCTGAGGGAATATCACACTTGCTCAAAACAATATTGAAGAAAGTCTGTCTGGTAGGAGGATTGAATCAATGCAGAGAGAAATGCAGTTTCGAATACAAGAACATGCAAAACCTGCCATTAGGCTAGAACTGTGCAGGGTGTCATTCTGTCCCTCTAGAGTGAGTGTGATGCAGACAGGACTCGTTCTCCATTTCTGAAAATAGAGAAAATGGAGCCTCTGCCTACGAAGCACCCAAGCAAAAATCTTACCACATTTTTCTGCTCTGTAATTTTTCATTTGCAATTTTGCCTCCTATTTACTAAAATCAGATACAAAACTTCAAAAGTTCTAATATGCACTCATAATTATTGCCTAATTACTAATGATTAGGGACAAAACTGGTTATCATAAAGATGTGTATTTTTCTGAAGAAAATTACCTGCAGCAGCATGCAATCAGCTGCTCTCAGTTTTCCAGAACTAGAAATAGCTTAAACTTCATATTTAATCAAAAAACAAACTGTGGAAGCTCAATCAAATGCCTTGAAAGACCACATTATAAAATGCCATCATTAACATTTTGACATAGTGTAAAATTTTGTAATTATTTTGATCCTGAGTTTAGCTTGATTTTTCCAATTTCTACTCATGTTACTAAATGCTTTAATCTTTTACAAATGAAAACTGGCTAATTCTCTACATTATGCATCAATCTTCCAATTCTTACTAAAATTAATATTATACTTCTTTACTTTTTACAGCTTTCTAAGTGTTGCTGACCAGTAAAAAACAAATTTCTATGATAGTGATATAATAAATAATGCTAAGTTTTTCTAATGATAAATTACCCTATATTCCCGGAATAAAACATGTTGCTTCTAATTTATTTTAAGTACTGTAGCATGGTTAGATTGTCTAATAATGTATTTATATTTGGCACAAGCTCAAAAGAAATTTATCTGCAGCACTAAGTATGTGAAGTTATGCTAACTGTAAAATTATTGTGTAAAACAATCATGTTTTATACATGGTAGATCATTTTGAGTAAAATTGAAATTGTTACTTATATCAATTTTATTAATTTATATTTCACTCTAAAAGCATCTATTGCTAAGTCTTTAAATTGCACTTGTGAAGCAGGTGGCAGAACCACTGAGCTACATCCCCACCTTTAAATTGTATTTGTGCAAAGTCACACATATTTTTTATAAAATTGTAGGTATTCTTTACATGATTTTATTTTATTTCATATGTGAGGTTATGTATTGCCTAATTTTATCTCTTTACAAATAAGCAGCTATTAGTATTTAACATTTAAGAGAAGACAAATTTAATTTTCAGGTTTTATTTTCCTAAACAGATTGATTTTTATAGATTATGATTTTAATTATTTTACATTAAAAGGTTAAATATACAAATTAAAATATGAAGTATCAATCATTAACACAGCAACTAGTGTGCAATCCAAAATAACACACTTTTCTTCTAGTCCTAGATATGTGTGGCCCTAAGGCATTTAGGTAATTCATTTTCAGTGTAACTGACATAATGCTCATCATTACAACTTGAATTTGAGAAATTCTACCTGAAATGATAATGTGCCTTTGGGGAGATATTCCTGCGTGTATATATCTGTGAACATATGAACATGCTTTTTGTAAAAAAAGCTACTTTTACAAATAAATGATAGTGTAGAATGGAGGATTGAGTTTATTTTGTTGTTTGTTTTGCTTTGTTTTTTTTTCTCATTGAGTTTATTGGTACATTTTAGGGATACAGTACAGTTACATTCATTGTTGGGAACTTGTACCTCTACGTGACAAGTCTTGGTTCTCATTTTTCCCCCTTGTCCCTGGCCTCCCTTCATCCAGTCCTCCCTTCCCTATTTACAAATACTTTATTTCCATTTTTTCATTTTCTTGTGTTTTTTTTCTTTTTCCTTATTAAGTTTTTATCTAATGCAATCATTGAGTTTGACAAAATGTACACTGAAATGCTTTAGGGGTCTGACACATTTTTCCCTCCTAAGAAGTTTTATACCCATGTATCCAAATCTCATTAACTCTGGCAGTAGGACCATGGGTACATCCTCAGTGGGAAAACCTTCCTACAGTTTTCCCATTTGATTAAAACTTTATATTTTCTCATTTATTAAATACTTCAGATTGAATGAAAGACTCCAGGGAACGATTTTTCTGCAATAAAAAATTAACCCTTTTATAGATGTCAATATCAATATTTGTTACACTTTTGCTTTATTAAATGTACTTTCACTTGAATTATCCTGTACTTCATAAAGTGTCTGAAACACTTTCCAAGAATCTTAAAAATTGATTCATTGCTCACTATCCAAAGCATTAAATCGAGAGACATAAGCAAATGAAAGATGCAAAGCAGATAAAAATTAATTTACTACCTTATGTGTCTGACACAGACACACCGCTTTTTAAATGACTATTGATACAGGGCTCTTGATGATGTTTCAGTAGTAGCTGCATATTGTCTTCCAATATCAGAAAAGGTCTAGATATTTGGCTTCAAAGTAGGTTAATTGTATGCATGATACTGCCAATTATGTGGGAGGCATTATCACGACCCGAGATGAACATGGGGTTTGGAAGTAGAAAAACATGGTTTGGAACGCATGTTTGTCAAATACAGTCTCTATAAGAAAGGACCAGTCACAAGATGATCTCCCCCTTTCCAAATAATATGCCTTTATCTGTGTCAGTTCTTTAGTTTATTCACTATAAAATGATCAGAACTACGAAAATAGTAACTTTCTTTAAAGAATTTCTGGAAATAATTTTTAGACATAGCAACCGTGAAGCCTGATAGAGAAGCTTAACTTTTACAATACTTATTGTTGTCATATTTGAAAGAATAGGGATGACAGGCATGGTCAGAATTCATTCTCAAATGATATCTAATACTTTTTCATCTTTTTTTCCTCAATTTATACACCAAAACTTGAAACAGATAACAAAAACATGGAAAGTTACCGTTTGTGATAGAACCAGTCTGTTTGTTATTTTGATCGTGAACTTAAGATAGTTGAATCTATTGGATGTTATTTCAGATATGGAAGATTTATCTTAAATAATTTCATTCTGACTGCTCTTTGGGAATCTGGTTGGTGGGTGTTGCTTCTTAAAAATCGGTCTACTAATTTAGATGGCTTATAAACTTTATCTTGATTATTTTCTAAGAAAATAGACAGATGTTCTGTGTATTATTGGATTTTAAACTTATAATTTATACACACACATCACACATTTTAGAAAATATGGAAATTGCATTAATTAAAAATACTTGTTCTAGGGCTGGGGATTAAGTTCAGTGGTTCTGCCACCTGCCTTGCAAGCACAAGGACCCAAGTTTGATCCCCAGTTAAAAAAAAGAAAAAAGAAAAAAGAAAACTTGTAAGAGCAAGAATCCAGTATAACCTAAGTATAATGTTTTCTTCTTGGGCAGAGTTGGAAAGTGCTTCTGACTTACATATAGATGCCAAAAGTATCACCTGGAAAAATTGTTTACATGAAACACACAATCAATACTATTAAGCTCTCAATATAGTTCTTTTCTCAAGTACACAGAAGAACGAACTTCAGTGAAGTTAGTGAATACCTGTGCTGTTCATTCAGGCTTTCAGGTGGTATAATTGCTATCTATGTATATCAACTACCACAGAAATCTTTTCAAATAATGTGCTTTAAATGAAAATTGAGTTAAAAATGGCTCTATGTACAGCACCCTTATAAATTACAAAATTATCGCTGACTACATAAATTAAATACTGATCACTTTTAAAATTTGGAAATAGTTTACTAAAAAGGATAGTTTTAGGTTAACAGCAAAACTGAGAGGAAGGCTCAGAAAGTCCCCAGGTAGCCTCTATGAGTACAAATGTCCTTTGGCACAAGGTATATTTTTAACAATTGATCTTGTATTGAAACATTATAATTACTCAATATACATAGTGGGGTTTTTTTGTATCATTGTTTAATGGTACTTTTTAAGTACTCAGTATAGTTACATCTATCATTGGGATCTTGTACCTTTACATGACAGATCTTGGTTCTCATTTTTCCCCATAACCCTGTCCTCCCTTCAGCTACTCGCTACTCCCCTATTTACAGATTTTATTTCCATTTTTTCCTTTTCTCATGTTTATCATTTTCCCTTATTTCCTTTCCTCTACTCTTTTCACTTCCCCTAAACCTTTAGCCCTTTTATTCCTATTTCACATTGTCAGTTTCAAGATCCATCGTTTAAATTTGAATTTAACCTTAATAGTGTACATTCTCTGGGAACTGAAAAATTTTAATGGCATGTATATATTTTTATTAGTCCCATGAAGTATATACAGGCCCTTAATTTGTCTTTTTAAAAAACTCTGATTGAGTTTGTTGGTACTTTTAAAGTATACAGTGCAGTTACATTCAACATTGGGATCTTGTAGCCTTAATGACAGATCCTATTCTTCCTCGCACCAACAACCTCTGAAAAATCCTTGATCATTTCACTCTCTCCATAGTTTTTCCTTTTCCAGATGATGCACAACTGGAATCCTAGAATACATGAAATGTTCAGATTGATTTATTTTACTAAGTGATACTTTTAATCTTTCTCCATGTTTTTATGGCTTGAAAACTAATTACTTTGTTAGTGCTGAATAACAGTCCATTATTGGATATGCCCACAGTTTGGGTCTTGTGACTGTCAAGTCGAATTAGGAAATTGATTTGCTTGGGATCTACCTAGACGATTAGTACATCACCCATATGGGGGGTTTCTGAAGGGTTCCAGAGTGAGAAATGAGAGTACTACAAGTTGCCTTTGCTTCCTCCTCTTCAGACCTGTCCCCTTTCTCTGCTTCCAGGGCCATAAAATAAGTAAATTTGTTCCCCTGCTGCACCACATTATTCTGTCATCATGTTTCTGCCTTAGAACCACCTAACCATGAACTGAATCTGCAGAAACTGAGTCAAATTGAACCTACCTTTCCTTAAACTGTGTCACGTATTATGTAGCAGCAACAGGAAAGCTGCCTAATGCCAGTATTCATGCACTGATGAAAGACATCTTCATTTCTTCCAATTTTGTGAACAAAGCTGCTGTAAATATCTATATGCAAGTATTGGCAGGGAAATAAGTTTTTATTTCTTTTGAGTAGCTACAAAGGAAAGTGATCATTAGATCTCTTAGGGTTAAAGTATGTTTAGTTTTATAACAGTTGGCCAAGCTGTCATCTACAATGCCTGAATCATTTTTCATTCCCACCAGCAAAGAAGAATTCCTACTGCTGCTGCTCCACATCCCTGGAAACATGTGGAAAGGTTACGGCTCTGCCACTGGCCATTCCAGTGGGTGAGCAATGGTTTCTCATAACTTTTAATCTGCACTTCCCTGATGACATCGGAGGTGAACATGTTTCTTCATATAGATAAGTATCTTCTGCACATTTTCTCTCATGAGCTGTTAATTTCTTTTCCTTGTACTTCATTGGGCTCGTTCTTTATTTATGGTTGAGTTTTCAGAAGGTTTTGTACTATTTGGATGACAGATCCGTATCAAATTTTTTTTCTTGCAAATTCCCAGTCTGTTTTCTCAATCTCTCTATCTTTTGCAGAGCAGAGAGTTTTAATTTTAATGATTTCATTTATTATTTACTTCATGTATTATATCTGTGTTTTTCTATCTAAAACTCTCAAGGTCATAGCTTATGCTCTTGTCTTGGAATTGTATATATAACATTGCATATACAATTTCTTTTGAGTTAATTTTGGCTAAAATCTGATTCTAAACTCATATTTTGCTCATAGAAGTGTGATTTTTTCCAGTAAAACTTGTTGAAAATCAATGTATCACATTGCTTTTGTTCCTTTTAAGATCAGTTCTGTATTTATGTGTGGATCCATTATAATTTGGTGCACTATTTTGTTTCAGTGACACATTTTACTCTTCTGTCATCAATAATATACTGTTACAATTTCTATAGCTTTATACTACTTCTGGTATTTCAGAAATGTTTGTCTTCCAACATTTTTCTCCTTCACAATTGTTTTGGATAATACTGGATCTTTTGCTTCTCCATATATGTTTTTTAAAATTTTTGTACCTGGAATAGAACTCAGGACCTTACGCTTATGAGGTAGGTGGTGGCACCACTGAGCGAAATCCCTGCTACTGCTTCTCTATACATATTGAAATCAAAATCCACGATTTTTTTTTGCATGCATAAACTAAATCACTTAACTTTTGCTTATTGACACTGTATTCTGCAACCTTATACCTGAGTCACTTATTTTTCTGGGACAAAGATACCCACCACTCACCGCATAAATGAGTTGAATTTTGGCTTAGAGTTTCAGAAGTCACAGCCCTCGCGTGGTTGACTGACTCCAAGGCAGGGAGAGAATGGTCGAAGTATCTGACGGAAACAAAGCTGCTCACATCAAGTTGACCTTGAAACAGAAAGAGAAGGATGCGGGATTTAGCATTTCAGGTCACTGCCCCAGTGACCCACCGCTTCCGACCAGACCCCAGCTTCCAGTGCCACCCTCAGTGCTGAACCCAGGATCCAGTCACTTTCCACTCCCACCGTGAATGCAAGAAGCTTTTGCTGCACACTTTCTGCTGGAGTCATAACACTTTATCATAGTAAATATCTACTTTCAGAGTTTCTTTCTTACTGTACACAGAGGTGGTTTTATGATCTGTGAATGAATATTTCTTGATTTCTTTTATCTCAACCTGTACATTTGTACTGTCTTTTAATATCTTATTGAATTATTTAGGATATCCAGTACTTCCCACATAGGAAAGCAGTTGGAAAACACACATAAAAAATGCAAATATTTACTGTCTTTAGTAAATACTTCAGTAAATACTCTGTTTCATTGAAGGGAAAACTAATGAACAGGAATATATTAATATGATCATATTATTTTTAAGACTAAGCTTTTTAGTTTTGTACATACTCAAATTTCTGACAGGATGGTGGTGCTATAAAATATGTATAGAAATGAAAACTCTGGTTAAACTGTACATTCCCAATCAAGGGAATGTTAAATAGATATTTAAATATTTAATATTTTATGAAACTATTAGCACATCTAATTTATATGGGGAGTACATAAAGATGCTTTTCATGTGCTGTTAGGGAGGTTCAAATTTGAAACTGTCTTTTATAAAGTGCTTTACAAATGATCAGTGTGAAAAGTGGCAACTGGAATTGTCCCCAGTGATCTCCACATTGGTAATAATTTCTTGGCTAATAGGCTTTTTTCCCGAGCATAGGTTGACATGGTAACTTCCCTTTCACATGTGGATATAACGAAGGTGAAGAAATTCCCAATACTTGATTGCAGGGACTGCTCTCTCTTGTTCTCTGGTTTGGATTACATTGTTGCAACCTAGTGTCAACTGCGAACTGCCCTATGGAAAGAAATGAGACTGGAGTCCAAGCAATGTCACTAAGAACTTGGACGCTCAAGGTCCTGTGAGGCATCAAATCCTCACAACAGCTACACAGGTGAGCTTGGGAGCAGATGAACCCTCCGGCAGTCCCTGAGCTCCAAGGGAGACCTCCAGGAAGCTGAGGAGCCAGAAACCAGCACTAATTCTTACCTCACTAATATTTATCTGCAGAAAGGAATAATCACTCTTTTCAACAGCTAGCTTTGAGAGTAAATCACTACACAGTGATAGAAAATTAATAATACATAAATGTGAAAGGATTCACACTATGACTGAAAGAGTCCAGGTCTGTGTATGTGAAGTGAAAGCACTGTAGTTTGGATGAATTATGAAATGAATTAAACAAATGGCTAATATATAAATTCTGTGAACATAGATAAACATTGACCAAGCTGAAACACGGAAGTATCAGCAAATTCCGAAGCTTGTACGTGCAGATGATTTTCTTCTTGTACATTACAGTAGCAAAACATTACATATATATATATAAACATTTATATTACCCATCCATAGTTTAAACATGAACACCCAGATACTACCTCAGGAAAGACTAAATGCTCCATTTCATTTATAAAATTACAAGTTTTTAAGATAACAAATGTTAATCAAATACATCAAAATGCTACTGCATCTTTGAAGAGTATGCATAGATTTTTCTTATAGATGTGCTACTGAGAGTTACCAGTGCTTCACCATTTTTCAAAAACTATTTTAATAAGGGAGCACCAAAGTAATATAAATGTGATAGACCAATATGAAGTTGATATAAGTGCTGTTAAGGTATAAAATATTGGAGATAAAAATACCTGCATTTGGATTCAGAGAATTACCAGACTAAATTAGATACAGATCTTGTTTATTGTAGTAATTCGATGACAACAAGATCAGCAGCCATAATGCATCAAATAATTTCCAAGACATTAAGCAAACAAATCATTTATATAGAGTAATGTAAACAAATTATTTATACATCTACTGCACACAGCACATCTTTAAACTATGCCTCAGAGACATCTAGTAAATAGTGTAAGGCAGACTAAATCTATCATACTTTGTTATTGTTAGAAAAAACATTTTAAAATGATATATAATACACTAAAAATGGAAAGTACATTATTCAGCCATATAAATCTGACATCTAAAAATATTAATATTATTATACTAGTTAGACTGTAACAATTATTCAAACTCTTATTCACTTGACATACACTAAATTACATTTATGATAGGATATTCTAGAAATTTGTTTACAGTTAAATTTGTTATGCTACATAAACATGAAGACTGTATCTATTCTTTAATATTTTCCTTTTTGCACATGAATTTCTAAATTGAAATATAAATAGCATAAAAATATCCATTTGTTTTGTTAATATTTTGTCACAGTTACACAAGGACTGATAAAATAAGGGTCCTATGTGCCTTAAATATGTTTTGTTTTATATTGCATTTTGCTTAATAAACAGGATTAACAAAATCTGACTTTCTAAATTACTGTTTGTGGCTGTTAATAAACAAGATATGATTTATGCTTCTTAGGGGGAGTGGGGAGGATTTAATATGTCTAAAGTAATTCCTAAACTCTTCATAACTCACTCACTGATTTTTCAAAATTTACTTTCATACATTTTAATAAACAGAACTACTGAAATTGAATGAACTCCAAGGGGAATAGTATGTGAATTTATCGTGAAACATGTACACCATGGTGTTCAAGTATAATTTGGTAATAAGTGTGGTACAAGGTAATATGCATGTGATACTGGGAAACAAAAGCAGCTGGAGACCAAAATAGACAGGGAGAATACAGAATACTGAATTAACATAACTTAAAGATTTATGGAGGCTGCATTAACGACCCAACTCTTTACTACTCTCCATCCACTTTTTTCCTCTGTAGTTTCCTTTACACTCCCACTGGGGTTAGATTTCAGGGCCTGGGCATTGTTTCTAGTCCAAGGCTCAGTGTAGGAGTTTCTTTGGTTACTATGACCCAACTCTAGCAGTGTCTTGAACAGTGTTTGTCAGCTGGGAATCACCAGCTTCTTGAGCTTCTCCCATTCACTGAGAAGAGCACCTATGGGGGAGCCTAATGGTTATAAAAGAAAGACTTTTATCAGAAGCAGAGAAGTACGAGCTAAAGTGACCTAGGAATCTCAGCCTTGAAAAGACACCTGACCAAATTTCAGACGCAAGCCTTGTCCACTTATAATTGAGCAAGCCATTTCAACAGAAATGGAGCCCAGTGCAGAATAACAAAGGTCCAGCCTCATAAACCATAAAAGAGTGGTTGACTTATAGGCACAGAATGTTGGGAATAGTCTGTTATTTGTTGATAATTAAATGTTTCAGGCCAAATAGTCTACAGAATGTTCAATGTAATCAAAATAAAGATAATCATAATGGTTCATATTTCATCATAATTATTTTGTTTCTTCAGAACGATGCATTTTTCTTTGAAATAGAAAATATGGCTATTTACAGTTATGTATGAAGGAAGGCCTCAAAGTTATGAAACACTTTTGGAAATACCTACTGTGCATATGTCATGAGAACCTAGCAAACACATAACATAGAGTGAAACACAAAAAGAAAACCCATTCTTTTTCTAATCCTTGACAACCTGTAATTAAACATAATTGAAAAGAAAAATAAATATAGTGGGATATCCTGCACATTATAAAGATGTGTAGAATATTTAATGAATATTAAACATCCCGCAGAGCATCCCATGGACACAATGAACAAAAAGATGCTATGAGCTAGAAAACATATTTGTTTTCTGAATATGTAAAATGATCAAAGAGTAGTAGGAAGGCACTTCACTTTGAAGCCATAGTTCCCAAAGAAGGCCAGTAAAAGTTTCTCTTGAGCCTAAAACTTTCTCCTAAATATCAGACTAAAATATGTTTGGCTTGCTGTAGAGCCTAGAAAAGAGGCTTTTCAAACTTTGTATATCACACACTGCCCAGGTCTTCTTATCTAAAGTGTTACCTACCACTAGTTAACACTGTGAAAGACGATCTCAAACCATATTAGCCTAAAACAGTCATTTCATTAAGCTCACTGATACTTTGGATCAGGAATTTGGACAGGGAAAGATTGGAATATTCTCTCAATAGCGGTGGGTATTTGGAGGCTGGGGAGGAAATTACAGGCAGTATCCACAAGTACACATGAGGCCATCATCTGGGACTGTAGATGGGATTTGTAATGAAAACAGGACTTACAGGTCACTTCTCCACGTTTTGAACTTACTTACAGGGCAAAAATTGTAGTAAAATCAAAGTCTTTCTGTACTGTCACAAAGTTCCAAAAACTTGTGTAAAGATAGACAAAATGACATATTCATTGTGCACCCACCCATAAAATTACATGTTTCATCCAAACTATTCACTGCGTTAGAATAGTCTCAAGCCCACCACGAGTCAAAATGATGTGGTTTATATAGCATCTTTTAATGTGAAAAAGGAGCATCACTTTCTAAAACAGAAGATCCAGGAGGTGATAGAGTTGTGACTATCTTGGAAAAATGCCATCTGATAAAACCACATATTCTTCATCCCCAATTTTATCGTCACTTAGTACTTACATTCAATTTGTTTTATGTCTTATATTCTTTTACTAGAATGTAAACGCATGTGTGTTTCATCTCATTGCACTTCTAAAGAACATAGAGTATCTAGAAAACATAATTGTGTAATAAATTTTTCTTGAATTAATTGTGAGAAAGGATGTTGTCAAAAGCCAAAGTTATTTTACACAGATCAGTTTCTTTACTAGCACTTTATGCAAAATTCATGATTTGACTCTAAAATTGATGCTCACAGATACATCCAGGTGGATGTACTCAGTACAATTTTGGGAAATAGAAAAAAGAAAAGCCTACATTCAAAGCTAAAGAAATAATACTAACTGCATATGTAGAAATTCTATAAAATAATAGCAGAAAGCAATAATCTAAAAAAATATAAACTTCAAGAAAATATTTCAAGAAAATAAAATTAGAGACAATAATTGTTATATCTTTTGGAAATTCAAAATCTTATGTTAATAAATTAATATATGTACTGCTGAAGTGAGCACATGATGTTAATAAATTAAAAAATCAATTGTGTATCCACAGAGCTATCAAAAAAAGTATAGAGATTACTACATAAGTAAATGCAACAGATTTTAAGTGGTGAATGAATCTATAAAATGAACAGAAGAAAAACATTATATGATAAAGAAGCAAAGAATAATAAAATAACATATTCTGGATAAAATTGATCAATCTGAGTTATATCAGTGTTTTTGCTTACGTGTCTGAACACGTTTGCAATTGAAAATCAGACCTATAGGACTAGGATATCCGTGTAGTAAGGGGAAGTGAGAGCTGTTCCTGAAAGTTAGTTCTTCAAAGAAGTAAGGTCAACATGGCTCACATGGTCCCTGCTCTATCTAAATCATATGTCAACATGGCTTGTTTTATTTTTCTTTAGGTTTTTTAGTATATTTAAGGTAAACAGTACAGTTACTTTCATCAATGAGATCTTGCACCTTTACATGGTGTATCTCTGTTCTTATTTTTTCCCTATTCCCCTGCGCCCCTCACCCTCTTCCTTAATTAGTCTAAAAGATATGTTAATCGTAGTCTTTATGTCATTGCTATGTAGTATACAGCTTTTCTTCTCACAAGTGTGTATAGAGAAAGGGCAGTATTATGTGATAGCCCTGACATTGCTCATTATCAAAGATATGAGCCATAAATCTTGAGAAATACTGAAAGTTCAAATTAGGAGCCAAATTCACTTTTATTGGTCAGGGATGCGTTTTAGGCTTTAATATTTACTCCATGAACTTTAAGGAATGTTAAGTCAAGACTTCACGTTATGTGGCATTTTTATTTTCAGGAAAGAGGGGTACATTTTTCAAAAATATTAATAAGTGTTTGTTTTGCAACATAATGAATAAATTACTTGGAGAGCATTGGTACATGTGCATACATGTCTTATTCATTGTTTTTTTACTTTTCCTTTCCTCTCGTTTCCCCTCATGCCAGATCTGCTTTCTATATCCACAATGTAACTATTTTGTTTACCTGTCTTCCTATTTGGAATCATCTTTCTTTTATTTTGTGTGAGTTTTTTCTTGATGATGCATTTCTTTCTGATGTATGCATGATTTCTCCTCTCATTTTATTTACTAAGATCACATCCACAAAGGATCAGTTTTTCTCATCTGCCAAAATATCAATCTGCCAATCCTACGTGCTTATTTTATTATGAGTACGTGAAATAATCTTTATTGCTTCTATTATAATTTCATTACTTCCAATGGAAGGTAAGCTTATTGGAAGCACCCTACCTTACTTTAACATTCTGTGTCTAGGAGAGCAATTGTCCTGCACTTACTCAGCAGGCATTTACATAAGGAGGATTTATAGCCAGTTGCAGTGAGAAGAATCTGGGAGTCTGATGAGGAAGGAATGTGTTTTAAATATTCTGAGCTCAGAGTCCAACGTGGATATATCCTCAGAAGTATAAACACTAGAAGGCATTGAACTGATGCTGTGCAGACACTGAATTAAGATAGGCCACAGATCCGTGCTAATATTTATGGGTCCATAAAAGAGGATGGAATGGGAACATATTTAGGAATACATAAATTCTCAAGAGCTAATAAAATCAACAAATGGTTATTAACAGTGATATGAAGTATGTTGATATTTTACAATGATTTTCACCAAGTAACAAATTTGATTTAGTAGTTAAATACTTCAACATTTATCGTTCATGTGTCTTCTACCTCATGTAAAGAAAAAACAATACCAGTTATGTTTGAAAATGTACATATTAATGACATGCAACATATCTCAGAAAAAACAGAAACATTAAATCACTAAAAATCTTAATTACAGCTGGGTGTGGTGGAGCACGCCTGTAATCCCAGAACTCGGGAGGCTGAGACGGGAGGATCACTGTGAGCTCGAGACCAGCCTGGGCTACATAGTGAGTTCCAGGTCAGTCTCAACTACATAGTGAGACCCTGTCTCAAAAAAGCAAAACAAAACAAAAAATAAAAATAAAAATCTTAATTATTTACTGACAAAGTTAATCACAACAACATATTAAATAGCAATAAATTGATCAAGTAATAATCATTCAATATTAGAAATACATAGAGGTGTTTTGAAGTGGAAATTAATTGAATAACAAGTGATCAAGTAACTGGTTTCAACGTTTATTACTGATACACAAAATATTACTTGAAAAATATATTTCCTAGCCATACACTTCTTGAAAAGTATATAATAGCTAGAAAATAAGTAAATATCATCTTGAAAATAATTTAACAATGACAAAGGAATCTAAAAATTCCAAAAATATTTCTGTTATAAATTACTATATGAATATGAAATAACTAAATAAAAATAATCAGATATACATTAAGATATGTACAAACTCACACCCATAGTGAAACACCTATCACAATTATCAAGCAGTATCATAAATAATAATAACCACAATAAACACTGAGGATAATAAGGAAGAACCAATTACAATTTTTCATGTAACAAACATAAACACACAGGGACAGATGCAAACAATAGATATTGGAAGATATTTTTATCAAAAAATACCAGACATATACAAAGAAATTACACAAGGTGTAGTCTTCTGGTATAAGGTAGGATAAACTCGAGATATTTCTAGGTAAACAGATGCTCCTCGGGACCATACTTGTAAGTGAAATAAAATGAGCACATCGTTTAAATAATGCATTGTTTCTCTGGTGTGAGACTTTGAAAGGGTTCATAAGGAACAAAACGGATAACAGATATTGGGAAATAGAATGTGTTTAAATGTGAATTAGCACAAGGGAGGCGGAGGAAGGAGGAGAAGGAAAGAAAGGGAAAAGAAAAAAAGAGAATAGGAAAGAAAATGGAAACACAACTTTTGTAAACAAGAAGGGCAACAAGAGTTAAAGGGAGGGAGAGGAATGAGGGAAAAAGAAGAATCAGATGTATTATACACAGTTACGAATTTTTTGTGGTGGATGTGACGATTATGTGTCAAAACGTTAATAAAATCAATCAAAAATAAGTACTTAAAATGAGATTACAGAGATGTGAAAAATGTAATGATCACTGCAACTTTTGCAGAAAAGCATCACTTGAATAAGGCTGTAACTGCGCAAGATTAACTTGTTTACTAACAATGCAATGTCACATTTCTGCAGAATCCTCAAAAGGAGGCAAAAACAAATGTCAAGGATAAGTTCCTTGTTAATGTCGCTCAAAAAGAAAAGGGAAATATTCCGCTGAGCAAACAGGTATGAGGGACTCCGTTAGTAAAAGTGAAAGTGGTCCTACACGATAATCCTCCTCTATCTTGTCTCCCACACAATAGCCACAAAAGTTTTCAAAGGTAAATGCAGGTTAATTTGTTTATTTTTGTTTACATTTTGCAATTTTGTTATTTTCTATTATGTTGTAATTATGGCAAATAATTTGGTCTTGTGGAATGAATCATTTAAATTTCATTTTTTTATGGGGAAATTAGCTTTCTTATACAAATACATTGGATTACAAGTATATTTCCTGAATAAATTAGGCTTGTGGATTGAAGTTCTAATGTATATAGGAAATTAGAAGCTTTCTAAATATATCAAATACAAGAGGGAAAGTCACAAATATTAATAGTACAAAAATATTTAATAAAAATAATATTTTTATATTTCCTGAATATTCTAATTAACAAAATAATATTTAATATAATAATCAATACTCAGTTTAATACAAAAAGAAAGAAGAAAAATGCAAAATAATCATTGTACAAAACAGGACATACAGAGTAAATTAAACTATGTTTTTAAGGAAGCATTTTCAAATATATTCAATTTGAATAATTTAAAATTTCATAATGTGTTTCACATTATCATAAAATTTTCTGAGCATTTTCAGAAGCCAGAGGATATGAATATTAGCATGAAGTATGTTATTTTAATTTAATTTTATTTATGAATCAGTAATATAAATTTAAACTCAGTGTTCTGTTAATGTAGTATCAAGAACCTACACTGAACAAGAAAATTTCTAGATTGAGACAAATTCTTTATAGTGAAACTATTCCATTCATTAATGAACATAGAGTTTGTAAATAGTAAATATATTGGGAATAAAATTAGTGTTTTGGTTAAGTATATGTGTTGAAATCAACAACATTGACAAATGCATTATTAATTGTATGTAATGAAGCTACCAATACTGGCATAGCTTTATCATATTCAGAAATAAAAAAATATTGAAAAAGGAAAGGACATAGATATAAGAAATGAAAATACTCAATTGTTTCTCATAAGAAGTAAGTGTGCAAATAAAGAAATGTACCAGACTTGAAAAAAGTCAAACAGAAAGTACAGCTACAATAAATATTTTGCATGGGTGACAGTAAAATAGAAGCACTAAATGTGAATGGTTGAGTAGCATGAAAATTCTACTCTCTACAGTAGGTATTAAATGGGAAAGGCATTTATGACTTCATCAGCATATAAAATCACTTGTCATATGTCCAAAAGCAGAATACATTTTATACATGAATTCACTCATCATATTCATGACCACTAATATAGTATGCCTTCAAATATTGCCTAGCAATCTCTCCCAGGAATTTCAAATAAATGATTACATCCATACCATCTTCAGATGAGAAAAACAGTAAGTACATTTTCTTCATTCAAGCCATTCTCCATTGTGCCATGTAAGAAAATATGATATTACAAATTAGCTTTTTCTGTTTGAATCTTTCCATACATTGTCTCTCTCATGTTTGTGCATTAAATATATAAATACATGCATATTTACTTGTGTGTTATATATATGAATATTCCTCATGGATGTTTTCTTTGGCGTATATGCAATATAGCATTTAAATATTATTGATATGTATTATGATATATAATGATGTATAACATATTTATTTTTGTTCTGAACAAAATTTGAATTATATAAATAATTGGGAGATTATTTTACTTTTTTTGTGTAGTGTTACAATGACTTCATTTTATCACAATAATTACTCTCAGTTCATAGCAATATATCACAGACTGGAACTAGGTACATTATAAATGCACAAAGACACATAACTATATTATGTTCACTCTCCTTGATTTTAAACTGCAGATAATTCCTATTCAATGTACAAATCATGGAATGCCTCTTTTTACCTGATTTATATTCAGTCTTGTATATATATTAACTTTTGATTGCTGAGATATTACTTTTTTCTCAGTGTTAATGATTATTTAGATTTGGGGCCATGAATTCTTATAACTATTTTAGAATAAGTCTCAGAAAAAGAACAAACACTACCTTTATCCTGAAGTTTCAAGCACTACTCTGTTTTATATGAATATCACTAATAGTTTATTGTTTAATTTTCACCCTCTAATAGAAATAAAATACTCAGTATTTGTGAATATCAAGACATTGCATGATAGCCATAAATTTAAGTTTCACTTATCCAAACATAATTTTCTTGGTCAGTATTAGTTTTCTTTTTCATATGTACCTCACTTGGAGCACCAACAACAATGATAATGATATAACTAGTAGGACTATTCAATATTTTGTTTTCAGAATAAGAATTTTGACTTGAATCAAGTCAAACTACTGAATCAATACTGACTTCTAGGTTTGGTATGAGGATTAGATATAAATCAAGCAATCAACAGAGTGACAAACTATGAATTAAATGCTCAATTAAATCTGACAGTGTGACATAATGAAAATACTTATTAGATGGACAGGTCATTATTATCTGGGTCAGTTGCTAAGTCTGAGATTGCTTGTTCCTTTATGGATAGCAAAACACAGTGCCAGAACAAAATGAAAACCCCTATAAAAGATTTTTTTCCATGAATAATTTCCCTGAAGATTAGAGGGAAAATTAATGTTGAATTTTGAAGTAATTATTTAAAACTAATTAAAAATACAAAGAAATAGCAGTGAAAGGAAGTGTTCAAGATATGAAAGAAAAAGTGACAAATCACTACCTAAATTTTCAGAGTAAATAATTTCTCCAAATACAAATTAGACCTTGTATTCCCAGTTTGTTTCCAGTACAAAGTCAAAGTGTCATATCATATTAAATGAATAATAAGATTCCACGGCTCATTGAAACATAAATTCATTTCTTTGGCTCTCTTCTGGTGTAATGTGTTTGCTTTTTTGCCCTGAGGACAGACACTAACATGAACATTTATATGTAATTAAAGATTCACAGACCATTAACAGTATAGCAGTTTCACTGCTAGTTAATGCAAAGGAATGAAATATTTTAAAAAATTATTTTCTATTCCATGTGAAAGTTATGCTCTATTCAGGTTCAGATTTCCATAAGAGAAAATGATTGCCTCCAAGGTTGTGGTAAAAATGTTGAATAATCCATTATCCTTTTTAATTAATTAAATTTTTTCTTTGTTTTTGTAGTCTATAAGGAATTAATGAATTGATTAGAGAAAATGAGCAGCTCTTCTAAGTTTGTACCCTAAAGGGTATCTGCTAATAAATTACAATAGATAAAGGTAAAGATCAAAAAGCAAAAGGAACCAATGCAAAGTTGTATAATTAATAAATAAATGTGCATAAACATTTTATTGAGTGGAACATAAATATCTACCAGAAACTCTTGCCAGTAACTAAGTATTGAACTTGGTCTGAGTAATATCTTCATAGTAAAAATAAAATGTCAGCAAGGCAAACAAAAGTACTTAATGACAAATATCTGAATAAAATTACATTTTGCAATAAATCATTTAACAAAGAATGACTTTTTTTAAAAAGTTCTGTGTTGCATTCTGGGTGAATTTAACCGTTCTGCAGTCATTCATTTAAGAAATACATATTAAACTTTTTTGGTCTATGATTATGACACAATGGGTAAGAGCACAAATGTGAAGCTAAATTACATGGCTTCAACATTTCTTTACTTTTTTTTTTACTCTTCAGCTGTGGGAATATAGGCAAGTTTCTATTCAACCTGCCTGTTTCATGGTGACTTAGTCGATTGCTTGTCACTGGGAAAAAACAACCAACATCTGCGAGTCAAAGGGGGAGAAGGATTTTGGCTCACAGTTTCAGAGGTTTTTGTCCATTCATTTTCCATTCCATCCATGCAGGGCTGCTGGCTGTGAGGGAGAAGTGCTTGGTGCAAAAGTCAAGCTGTGGAAAGTCTCTCACATCATGGCCTTCAGGAAACAGGGAAGGAGAAAGATAAAGCCAGGGAAGAGAATAGACACTTTCAGGTCACTCCCTCAGGGAAGCCACTTCCAAACAGACCTCACCTTGTCACAGCAAGTCAGCAAAACCCACCCCCCAGTGCAAACTCCTTCTAAAATCCCTGCGTCCGAGAATATCAGTTTGGAGGTATCTGAATCATCTAGTTCAGCTCTAAACAGTAGTGTATGGTTTTATGCCTAAATGGGGGTCATAGCAAAAAATGTCAGTGATTATCACTCTCTGTGACTTTATTTTGCTTGTAATAGTCGAAGTATCACCCATTTCATTAGCATTCACATCACTTCAGGTGAATCTGCTCCAGTTCAATAAAAATGAGCAGAATACTTTCAAGACTGATTTATAAAATTAACTTGTGCATATCCAAGTGTGATAGCACCTGCATGTAATCCCAGTACTCGAGAGGCTAAGGCCAGAGGGGGTCTGTGAGTTCAAGGCCAGCCTGACCTACATAATGAGACCCTGTTTCAAAAAAAATCAAGAAAATCAACCAGTACATTACTTTGTTTCTCTTTACCATCAATATATAAAAAGGAAAAAAATGAAAATCTTTGTAGACAACTTCAAAAGATGGAAGTTGACAATAAACATCTGCACAATATAAGGCTATAGATAACAGAGACTTTGGATTGTTTATAATAGAATTGCCTTTCTTTCTAAGTTGTCCCAGCAGGACTCTTTTTTTTTTTTTCTTTTTGGTACTGGGGATCAAATTCAGGACTTTGGGCTTGCAAAGCAGACGGACCATTCTTTCAAACAAAGTGAAGTTTGAGTAATATGTGTCTCTTAGACTTAAGTGGAAATTCATGGGTCAATATACATAAAACACTAGTAACAGCAGTTGGCATGAGAAAAGATCATAACATTGACTATTATATAGCATAGAAAAATTGTGTCTCAGAGGTGCAGTAGTCTCCAAACTTCCACATCTGTTGTGTATTTCCTTGTTGTCTGTGGGCATCTAATCGAATTTGGGACAGTGCATTGAGGACAGATGTGATGTAAGACACTGCCCTACCCGTTCTTCAGTGCAGCCTGTAAAAATCTCCTGTCTCCAGGACTCCTGTCCTATCCAGGGACTATGCAGGTGTAGGGAAAAGCGTGTTATCAAAAGCACAGAGTCCAGACGAGGTGGTCTCTCAAACTGAGCCTTTATAATGGAAAGACATTTCGAATTATGTGTTAAATTGTACCACACCAAAAAAGAGGAGGAGGAGGAGGAGGAAGAAGAAGAAGAAGATGATGATGATGATGATGGAAGCTATCAACAATTATATGAAGTGGTTTCTGCATTCTTGAAAAATATACGAGGCACTTAGGAAAACAATTTTAAATGTAGGAGAAATACAACAAATATACATATATATGTTTATGTATGTGAATATGTATATGACCCTGGAGCATGTACATATAAGAAAGAGCATATATATATATATATATATATATATATAGACACTATACATTTTTATTTCTAGGAAAGATACAATTTTTTCAATGTTTCTTGTAACACAGGTAATATACAAAGTTGAAGGGCTTATATTTCACAATTCACTTATTTTCATTCTAAAGGTAAGAAGTAGATATTTTATTTTTGTTTTATAAAATTACATTTTTCCCTTGGGTAATGCAGTTATATTTATTAAAATATACATTTTATATAACATTATGTATTTTAGTATGCATGAGAAATCCACCTTTCAAAAAGCAAGTATTGAGTAAAAGTATGGAAGGCAGTTGATTGTGACTGAGCTCCTGGATGTGACCCCAGCAGATCAAATCAAACCAGAATGTAGTCATTCACGCTAAATGCCACAAAGTCAAACTCCAATTTTATGGAAACGAATATATCTGAAAATAGACCAGATTTTTGTAAAAATAGGAGAGTAGAGTCATCCTGAAGCAGCATAGCAAAGAAGTCCCTTCTGTTTACACTCTTAGGGGAAAAAAAGGAAACAAAGTAATTTGAATTAAACTGAAATTTATCAGTGAGTTTTATTTCCATTGTTTTCCACTGTTTCCACTCTGCAAAGCCCTTTGTTCTGTCTTTGGCTGTTGTGGTGCTCATTTAATTTAGTAGAATTTCTTGCAAATAAAAGTCAATTACATCTACAAGTAACTTCTTGTAGTTTTGTCTTTTGACCATTAAATTTTTTAACAGTTTTGTTTCCAAGTTCAAACAAGTTTTTTTTTTATATAACGAAGCATTTATTAGTACATTTTCGACATACATAATGGTAACACTCATCTGTAAAGCAAAGGAATGAAATCATCCTGCAAGGCTCATACTCACGCTGGTAAGGTGGAATCCTTGATGACCTCTAGCTCATGATTCCTTTTCATGATGTGCAGTAGATGGTGCTCTCAATTTCTCCCTCTAATTCTAGGTGGGGTTAAGTGTGATCTCTAAATCATTTCTTCAAATAGACAGTGTTGAGCACCAAATTTTGGACTTCAGAAATTAAAGAAAAATAATGAATGGTATTGGTACAAACTATTTTTGAACACTTTAATAAACACATGACATTCTTAGAATTTAAATAGCTTCAGGTTTGCCCCTATCAAATTTTGAATCACGCATTCTTTTCAGGAGAGTTAGATACATTATTTTTCTTGTGGATTTTTCAACAGTGAGAAATAGTTTTAGAAATGTGATTGGATTTCTATTTTCAAGGTAGCATTCAGGAAATGAGTATCTGGAGTGAAAAATGTATGTGTTTGTAGTGCTGTCATTCTCCCACATCACGTGGTCATAAACGCATTATAGCACATCTAATAGTTTTTCATTTATTCTGGAAAAACATCCTGCTAATAAACCCAAGGAACTGAGATAGAAAGATATTATCAAATTTTACATTTCTCATGAGGTATAATTGATATTTGCAAGAATCCAATTATTTGGTTGTCATGATTAGGATTCATTCTTTTTGATGTTTAAAATTATAAATAATTCTCTAGAAATCTATTTAAAACACATTATATGTGATACATATAATATTTTTCTCATGCAACCAATTTCTACTTATTAATAAGATCACAAATAAAATCTAGAAACATTTCTTTTCTTTTCCTTCTGAGTTGTTTAGCATTTTAACTTCCAGGATACTATAATATTTTCTTAAATTATTTATTATTCTTATTGGCAAAAATAAATTGGTTCTATTGAAAAGTAAATTAAATTATGCTAAAAGAGACATATTGTCACATTAAATTATAAAACTCCATTTTACTTTTTCAATTTCTATAAAAAATTATATGCATGTTAATTAAAAGTTAACATAACAGATTATCTGAATTATCAGATATCCCTATATGTTAAATTATGTATTTTAGATATAATTTTACCATTCAGTCTTTTAGGAGGTTATGACTTTGGAAAATTTCTAAAGATTATTATTTCTCTTTTTTCAAAAATGATGATAAAAATATGTAGATTTAAAAGTATAATTTTAAGTACATTTTATTCAACATTCCATTGATTGTATCTTTTTCAGTACAAGGAATTCATAATATATGGCTTTTTAACTTACTGCATTAAAATTATAATTATATATGTAAATATGTAAGTATAAATTGTATTTATTATACATAAATTATAGTTATTATACCTGTATGTACATGCCTTTACTCATGCATTCTCATTATTTTCTCTTCATCCTGCTGCCTCTCTCTCATTGTAACTTTTAAATTACACTTCATTGTTATCTATCTTCTATGTTCTACTAGATATTCACAGTATGGGTTAGGAAAAATAATTAACCACTTACTGCTTGTCAGGTAGTGAGGTTCTCAATAAGTTTCAAAGTACTTAAATATTCTTTTAAGCATTCAGAATTACCTCCACTAGAGGAAACTATAGCTAGAATTTCTTGCATAGGGAATGACCCATCTGAAATAATAAGTAAAGAGAAACAACAGACCGTAATCAAGTTATTACCTAAACAGGTAGCACTGGTCAGAGAAATCTTTATCCAGGAGCTTTTTCTTAAATCAAGATGTTTTTATGGCACTTGTCATTTTCAAAAGGAAAATGCATAATTTCAAGAGAAAATTTGAAGTATAAGTAATGGAAAAAGCTCTAAGTCATAGTTTATATAAAGGATTTAACTATTTCTTCTGGTTTACTTCAGAAAACAAAGAAGTAATTTTAGGCGATTTGAGAAATAAAAATCCTAGAATGTATAAAACAGGCAGCATTTTGGCTACTGTTACTTCTCATGTTTATATAATTATTATTTAAAGTACCTGTTGTGAAAATAATGAACATGTAAAACATTTTAATCATTGAATTGTTAAAAAAACAAGATGATTTGCTTTCATCTCATCATGTGGAATTTTTACTCATGAACAACTTTATAAAATCTTTATTCTTAGTGGTGCACACATTTAATTTTAATTTTTTCTGTTATGTTTCCTAAGTATGATATTAATTTAATGTTTATATGTTAAGTACTTAGAAGTCTTTGTCTGTTTAAACAGGGGTAGAAGGAAAAAATAGCATAATCTCTGAACACAGTGCTCTATTTAATATCAGAAAAATGTTTCTTGAAATAAATCAGAAAGCAAAGCAAAGGTAAAGGAAGGGTACCATAAAGCCTTTTTATCAAAATGAAATACAACAGTAAAAGCAGGTTTTAGTTTTTTAAATTTATTTAACAGTAAAAATATATTTCAAAGTTCAAAGATATTTGTTGGTGACAGTATATCATCATCATCATCATCATCATCATCATCATTTGTTACATTGTTTGAGATAGGGTCCCACAATATAGCTTAGGTTGGTCTTGAACTCCCAGTGATCGTGTAGCCTCAGACCAGAGAGTGCTAGAATTATAACTCATCTACAACATACCTAGTAAAGTGATAAAATTTTAGAGTCAAATGAATAGCTGGGACTTTTCTTTCTCATTAAGTTTATTGGTACGTTTTAAGTATACAGTACAGTTACATTCATCATTGGGATCTTGTAGCTTTATGTGACAGGTCTTGGTTCTCATTTTTTCCCCTCGTCCATGACCTCCCTCCACCCCCTACTACCATCCCCATTTACAAACATTGTATTTCCATTTTTTTCATTTTCTCCTATTTTTTTTCCTTTCCCTTATTACCTTTCCCCTAGCCTTCCCACTTTCCCTACACCGTTAGCTCTTTCCTTCCTGTTTCACATTGTCAATTTTTTTTATTAGGATCTTAGGTACTATTACAGTTTATTAGGATCTTATGTACTATTATAGTTTATTGACAACAGAGAAACTATTTGGTATTTACACATATTTATTTCACTTAGGAGTATATCCTCAATATGTATCTATTTTCCTATGAATGAATCTAATTTCACATTCTTTATGGCTGAGTAGTATTCCATTTTATAGAAAAAAACACATCTACTTTATCCAGTCTCCAACTGATGAGCAAATGGGCTGTTTCCAAGTGTTAGCTAATAGAAATTGTGCTGCTATAAACATAGGTGCACATATATCACTGTGATATGATTCTTTTAATTCTTTTGGAATGATACCCAGCACAGGGATGGCTGGGTCAAATGGAACCTCTAGTCCCAGCTCTTTGAGGTTTCTCCATATTGATTTCCATAGTGGTTGCACCAGTCTGCACTCCCACCAGCAATGGAGAAGGGTTCCTTTCTCCCCACAACCCTGCCAATATTTGTTATTGTGTGATTTCTTGATAGCAGCCTTTCATTGTGTGGTGAGGTGGAATCTCAAATATCAATAGCCTTCTTGTACACAAATAACAGACTCACTGAGAGAGAAATTAGGGAAACAATTGCTTTCACAATAGCATACAAAAAATGAAGTATCTAGGAATCAGTCTAACAAAAGAAGGAAAAGACCTTTTCACTGAAAACTACAGCACTCTGAAAAAAGAGATCAAAGAGGATATAAGAAAATCGAAAGACATCCCTGCTCCTGGGTAGGAAGAATCAACATAGTGAAAATGGAAATACTACCAAAACTGCTATACAGATTCAATACAATGCCAATTGAAATTCCAACACTATATTTCACAGAACTAGAAAAAATAATCCAAAAATTTATTTGTATTCATAAGAGACCTAGAATAGCAAAATCCATCCATCTCATGTTTTTTTCTTTTCCCTTATTAGCTTTCGCCTACCCTTCACTCTTTCCCCACACCTTTAGCCCCTTTCTTCCCATTTCACATTGTCCATTATTTCATTAGGATCTCATGCACTATTATAGTTTTTCACACCAGAGAAACTATTCAGTTTTTGCAATATGATTTATTTATTTCACCTAGGAGTATATCCTCAATATGTATCCATTTTCCTATGAATGAATCTAATTTCTCCTTCTTCGTGGCTGTGTAATATCCCATTTTATAGAAAAAACACATCTACTTTATCCAGTTTCCAACTGATGGGCAATTGAGCTGTTTCCAAGTTCTAGCTATTACAAACTGGGCCTCTATAAATAGAGGTGTGCATATATCATTGTGACATGCTTCTTTTAATTCCTTTGGAAAGATACCCAGCACATAATTGGGACTTTTTAGAAGATTTAATAGAAAATCTTTCTTACAAATAATTTACCAAAACTTTCTTATTTTATAGATTTACTACAATTACTATAGAATAGCTTTCCACTTTAGATGATTTAATTTTTAAGTAATTCATGCCTCTGACTATTTCTGTAACAGATTTCCACAGTTGGTTTGTATTATAGCAGAGGTTGTCAGTTCTTGCTGATTTTGTACAATAACATTCAAGCTCTTATATGCCCTGAGACCTTTTCCATACAGAAGTTCCTTAACAATGTGGCTTTTTTCAACACACATGTCACTCGGTATATATATGTGCCTTTGAAATACATGGTTAGCTTTAGAAAATGCCAAATCTCAAACATGGATAAAATGAGCATAAAACATGAAAAGCAAATCACTTACAATATATTTCATGTTTCTCTTTTGTGTGATTTATGAAAAATTTTCCTGTCATGAGACTTTATAAGGAATAAGGCACAGTTTTCTTCTTTCTGCTCCTTATTTTTTTTTATTATTGATGGCAATGAGAATAAAGAATAAGAAAATGTGTAGCACTGAATTTCAAATATGGAAAAAAAAACACTCAAAGAATAAAAAATAACACTCAAGAACATTTTAAATGATTGTTGAATATTTAGATCAGAATTCATAAAAATGTTTTATCAATCTAAGAATAATCAATCATTTTGAATAAAATCATCTCTTATATTCCTATTTATATTTTCAGTTAAATTCATAACAATATTATATTATGTAATCTGGTTATAAAAAAACAACACATAATGATAGAAATACTTTTTCACATATTTTTTCTGTGTACAACCCTAACCACTAAACTTCATAATAACTTTATGGAGTGTAAGATAACTATGAGGATCCTAGATAAGCACTGATATTCAATATGTTCTTTTTATCCCCAAAGTGGTTTCTTGTCCATTTCTTAGCATTCATTTCAGCCAAAGTGATTGCTCAACATAGATTTTCCACTAATTGTAATTTCCATATTGAATTTAACAATATCCATTAAAAAATGATAGTCACCAAAACCATCCAACACATAGAAAAATAATTCTATCACATATCAGAGAATGCTTATGGGTCCGATGCAGGTTCTAGGGAGACGATCCAGCAGGGGCCTCCTCAGAGGCTAACTCTCCACAACAGTGGGCCTTTCCTTACACAAGGACAACAACATTATGAGAGAAAAGCCAACTGTGTGAGAAATCACAGTGCTCTGGGACGGAACTAAGTGTACTCCAGAAACAAGAGCTTGTCATTCTAGGCCAGGATTGATTGTTTGACGTTCTAGAGGCAGAAAAGGCCAAGACCTTGAGCAGAGAGTACAATATCAAGTATCCACAGGCTTTTGATAATAATTTGATACACACAACTTTGAAAACTTCATTGAGAGAAAAACTGTAATCTTCCCAACTTTCAATTTTGTACTGCACTCAAATTTGTCAGCAACAATAGTTGTCCAAATAGGGGAATTACCTGTGAGGGCATCTTGTTCTGCAGTCCAGCGATCTTGGATGTGCTCTACCTGCCCTTGTTGGCAGATGCAGATGCTAATGTCTGCCTGTCTCCAAAACTTCTCAGGAAGTGGTACTGTGGTATTAGCCTAGACCACATTCTGCTCAGTACATTCTTTTCTTCAAATCAGTTTCTAGAACATAGTTCAGGTGGAAAAAGAAGTATGCTGATTTGGTTCTCTCTTTAGGAGATGACTACAGGATCATCATCAGCAGGAATGTGCTGCAAGTTCAGGGCACTCTGGTTAGAGACATCCAGAAATGGTGGTGGTTGTGTGGCCAAAGCTTGAGACACAACAGGTTATTTTCTGAGCTGTTAAGCTCTTAGCAGATGGTCACACTTGGTGTTTAGCAGCAAACCCAGTGCAAAGCTGTCCTGTACTATTCCCCGAGTTTTCTGAGATCCCCTCTAATAGACATACACTTTCAGGACTGAGCCTGGAAATGTTCACCTGTCTCTAAAAAAACAAACAAGGCTACTTAGCATGTTAAAGGAAAAGTCCAAGAGGACTTAGTTTAGAGTCCAGGGCTTGTAAATGTGATTAGGCTATGTGGGTTGCTAACTGGCTATTAGGGAAGTTAGGCTTCTTTCTGCCTACTGCTCAGAGAATGGAAAATAGGAACTCTATTTTGCTGGATGATTACACTATAAAAACACGACTCCATTCCTTGAGAAGAACATTCCTGGGTTGTAAAATGGGCAAGAAGCTTTCAAAGAGATTTGCATCTCAAAAGAGGCAAAAAGTAATTTAAAGCAACAAAGTTTTCAAAAATAAATGCAGTAGGAAGAAGAAAGTCAAAGAAAAAGGAGTATCAGCTAAAAACTTAGTCAAAATTCTAAACTGGGCTTTAATGGAACTAAATTGTATATTTTCTTTCATTGTTTTTTTTTGTTCATCTCCAAATCAAAATGGCATTTGCTTATTGTTATACCTTTAGAATAATATTAGTATTTCTTAAGATACCCTTCATTCATCTACAGTTTCTCCTTTACCAAGTAATTTTTTCTCCTCTAAATATTTCTGTATGAATTGAAGAGCACCTCAAATAATGTAATTAGTTATTTTACTCATATCTTTTCAAAGATAATGTTCCCACACATCTACATTCTTATTTTAATTTTTTCCATGGACCTGAGGTTATGTATGTATGTATATGACACATCAGAAAATATAAAGTACATATCATGCAATATAAATTTGTATTCTCTATTATATATTCAATACGTATTTTTAATTTTTATCCCCTTTTTACTGTTATATAAGCTATTTAAAGACAGTTTATCAATGAGATCGTTCATCATTTGGGATATACAACATTTCTTATTGTAGAGGATGTTCTTAATACAAATATTAACATCTGCCTACAGCTATCCATCCCCAATCTGAATACTTGTTGCAGGAATATGCAATTAAACAATATGTCATAAAGTGTTTTCCTGATGGTCATCATTGATCCAAAAATGGTACTAGACATAAACTGTTGGGCCGGGGATTTAGCTCAGTGATTCTACCACCTGCTTTGCAAGTGCAAGGTCGAGAGTTCTATACCCAGTACAAAAAAAAAAAAAAAAAAAAAAAAAAAAGGAAATCCATAAACTGTTAAATTCCAACTGAAAGGATGGTTTTGTTTTCTTAATCTGAGAAGTGACTTTCTCTGTCTCCTACAGATAGAAAGATATAGAGTGTGACCTTAAATGCTAAGATTCTGTGATGCCACTGATAGCTTATTTGTGACAATGAGGAAAGTTGCTTTGAGACAAAATGATGTTTTCAAGAAAGCAAGAGTTGCTAATAAGAAACACAAATAAAATGATCCTAAATTCAGAGCAAAAAAGTCTTATTTTTGAACATTTGCAATTTTCTAGATCATTATTTTAAATGCATAAACAGATACACTTGAATTTAATATTACTTATAGTTGAAAACACCTTCACATAATTTATTTTGAGACAATTTGCTTTTCCACTCAAAATAGCTTGTTTTTTCTAATCTCATTGATTTAGTAAATGTCAGTCCAAAAGTTAATTCAAATCCTAGGGATTTTTTACATGAAATATGACATAAACAGCCAGAAAGCATCGTTATCAGACATCATATTGGTTTCTAAAAGATGGCATCTGATAGTTAAGGTTAATTAAAGCTCCAGATTGACAAAAACACCCAAATAAAAATACATTATAATGAGTATTCTGCTATTTAAGGAAATTCCTCAATTCACTTTCTTTGGAAATTTGTAGGCCCTCAAGCTTTTAAGTATTAATGATAATATCACAAATATGAGAAAATGTTTACAGGATATTAAATATTGAGAAAATGTGTGGTTTCAAGTGGACTTGATAATCTTCAATAAAGGGAAAATAGTAATTCAATTTTACAAAAGGGATATGACAGGATATGAAACCATTGAAATACTTCACTAATTTATTGTTTTGATTGTTTCATTATATTTTAGGTAATAGTTATTTTTATGAACTGCTTAAATGGAGCTGCTTATTTTCTGATACTTTAGAAGGATGGCTTTAATGTTCAACTTGGGTCATATATTTTGTGAATACAATCTGGTTGCTCCCTTAGATTTCTCAACATTCCAATTTTAAGATAAGAGAATTTTGGTCTTGGATATATGGCTTAAAATTGTCAGAGAAATCATCAAACTATGTTTCTTATCTGTTAATCACATTAAATTTCTACCATATAAAGCCTTTAATCTCTTAAAACAGGCTTTTGTAGTTTTCTTCATATGTTAGAAGGTCTCTATGGGCTACACAGGAGAGAAATGGCAAAATCAATCTGAAAGTACCAAGAGAGCACACCCTCTTTGTTCTGAGAATAGAAAAATGATTAAGGGTTCATTGTGGAAACAGTCACTTATAAGATCACAGGAAAATATTTATAAATAGGGAAGGGAGGAGGGGTGAATAAATTTATAAATAGGGAAGAGAGGGCAGGGACAAGGGGAAAAATGAGAACCAAGACCTGTCGTGTAAAGGTACAAGATCCCAATAATGAATGTAACTGTACTGTATGCCTAAAATGTACCAATAAACTCAATGAGAACAAAAAAAGAGATCATAGGAAATTCTTGGAGATGGGTAATTACAATTTGAACCTATGCAGAAAAATGTTAAGGTTTTCAGATTCTGAATATTTTTATGCTATGGTTTAAATTTTGGATGTGGCCAAAAAGTTTAAATGTTTATGGAGGCTGTTGGAAGGTGACTGGAACATGGGGTTACTGCATTCCTCAGTGAATTGTTTCGTGACATCAGAATTGAGTGTGTTGTCCACCCTGAATTGGAAAATCACATGGGTTGGAAACAAGGATGCTATAACTTCTTCCCTGGCTCTTTCCATTTCTCTTTGAATTTTGGCTGTCACAGGTTGAGAACTTTTCCCTCAACAGTGCTCCTCTTCCATCCCGTTTCTCCCTTAAAGTGAGCCAATCATGCACTGAAACCATAAACCATGATAAACTTCTCTTCTTTAATTTTTTAGGCATTGAGTATTATGTCAAAGCAACAGGAATGTAACTAAGAAAGATGTTGGAAAATAGAAACATTTATATTTGCTGATGTCTTAGCATTGGGTCAGATTAATTATATGGAAAAGTGTATGGAAATTGATTTTAAAGCTAAGAATATTAGAAGTTACTGTAATACAATAATTTTTATCTAAATCCAAAATAAGCTATCTTTTCATACTCAGGTTGTACAAATAAACAAAAGAGTATGAGCTCCTCAAAAGAGGGAAAATGGGAAAAAAAAGAAAGAAAAAGGTAGTATTACAAGACAAGCATAAAATAGTATGAATGGCTGTATTAATACTCTATAAAAACAAAGGAAATTAATAAGGGATAAAATTATAACGTGAAAATATTTACACCATAACATAAAATTTTCCTTCAATTTGATGATTTCATTCCTGATGTTTTAGCCTATTCCCATTACCTATCTGTGCAGTAATCTGTGAGCTTCTGTAAGATACTGGGAAACTTTTAAGCTTACACAAGGAGTTGTCCTCTGCCAAGAGTCGTAAGAGAAGACATTTTTCACAAATGTCTTATAGCTAATTATAGACCAACAAAAATATGAACAATAAGACCATTATTATCGATGCATAAAGTTGAGAGGATTAAGCAAAAGCAGATTGATAGCACTTATTTCTGGGTATGTCTGGCTGGGTGATGACCTTAAGAACTACACAGTATTTGATTACTCACCCCTTCCTCCCGGGTACTGTTTCTGCACTCTACTTCTTGGTTGCCAGGAAGTAAGCATTTCGATCTTACATGGCCTTCCATGATGATGTTTCTGCCTTGGAGTTAGTTGACCGTAAGTTGAATTCCCTTAAATAAAAACTGACCTTTAATTGTGGATGTGAGTCATTGTGTCTCTTATGGGAAAGTTTCCTATGCAAAAAATTGGTAATAGAAAAAAATACTATTGTTTTTGCGATTGTACCCAACTGTGTGTTTTGGAAGTGGTTTTCAGGAGGAATTTGGAAAAATTTGAAGATTCAGGTTAGAGAAACCCTAGAATTCCTTAAATAGACCCTGAAGGAATTTTCATCAGAGGTCAGAAAAATAGATGCTGTTAGGAGGGTACAATAAAGCCAGGCTCAGAGGGGACAAGGAAACCATTGGTAGTTGGAATACAAACCTCATGTCCTCATGTGTTATTATACAGAAAAACAAACAAACAAAACAACTTTGTTTAATCTTTCCATGCCCTGACATGTTGCAGAAGACTGACTGAGCTTAAAGTCGGTAGACTCATAAGTCAGGTAGAATAAATTTTAAGACATCTTCAAATTCCATTTGTGGTACGAGAACTGCTGGTTGTGCTTAGTCTGGTTTATATAGTGAAAATAAGGGGCAAAAGCACAGCAGAAAGAGTTGAAAAGCTTAAATTTGGCCAAAAGGAACAGTTGGGGCCATAAGAAGTATGATTGCTGAAGAGATTGGCATCAATGAAAATAAAAATATTTTGTACATAAACAAGAAGAAAGATGCCTTGTTGGTGTCTCAGAAACCCCAGCAAGAGTGTTCTCATCTCAGGTTTACATCAGCAGAACCACTGAGCTAAATCCCCAGACCTAAAAGTGTAAGTCTTTAATTTGAGAAGACAGTCTTTGAGATTTGTGGTGAAAGTCTGCCTAGGGAATTTGTTTCAAGGATTTATTTTACTGTGCTGAGCCATCGAGGTACACAGAGGACTCTGCAGCCATGTCCTAGTGGGTCGTGGCTACAATTCCTATTCATAGCAAACCTTGGTGTCATCTATGTGATTCTGGTTTTACTGACAGAATACAACATTTGTGGGGCTCATAGAGGCTTTGCGCAGAAGGCTTTGCACTCATATTGGAAAGGAAGTCCAGAAGCATGAGAGGAAAATGTGTGAAACTAGAATGAAGTGGGAGGTGTAGTGGAGACTCAAGTCACAGATGACAGGAAGACAAAACATCTGAGTCAAGGAGTGGCAGGCTGTGAGAAAATGCAACCTGAGATGGGCTGTGTGTACTGAAATTAGCAAAGCCATAAGAGTGGAGCTACTGAACTTTCAGGAGCTCATCCCTCACCACATTTCACTGTACTGCTGGATGTGGAGGTGCTGGATTTAGTGTTAGTCTTGCTTTGCTTTGATTCTTTTCTATTCACCTATTCCTTGATTTTGAAGTGGGAATGATTACTCTATGCCATTTCATCTTGAAATTATATATACATATATATATATATATATACCAAAAATGTAATAATCCCTTTCCCCAAAGTCTCAAATTTCTAGCATTTTCAAAAAGTCCAAGTCAAAATTTATTGAGACTCAGGGACAATTCTTAGCTGTGACCCTTTGTAAATTAAAAAAAATTATATATACATATATATATATATATATATATGTATATATAATTTTTTTTAATTTACAAAGGGTCACAGCTAAGAATTGTCCCTGAGTCTCAATAAATTTTGACTTGGACTTTTTGAAAATGCTAGAAATTTGAGACTTTGGGGAAAGGGATTATTACATTTTTGGCTGAACACAGGAGAGATATATCACTTAAGATAGATTTATTAAATTGTTTTTATATTTGGAGATTGAATTGCAGTTTAACTAGTTGTGTTTCAGTGACAAGAAGTGAGTTGTGATGATTAACCCTGACATGTCAAATTGGTTTGAACAAGGGAGGCATAATACATGGTGTGTCACAATTTTGGGCATGTCTGGGAGTGTCTTCAAAATTTGATCAGCACCATATTCCTTATCTTCAGCTCTGTTTCCAAGGAAGATTTTCTAAAGTATACTCTGTTTGCTTTCAAAAATAAATCAGGCAGGTTCATTTGATGTATTATTTCTGAGGAATTAGAAAAAAGGTAAGATAAAGGATAACTTTGATCTGGTTCTAGTGAGGAAAAATTTAAAAAGCTTGTCTGGAATTTCCTCACACATCAGTTGGATGGAACTGAAAACACTTCCATGAGGTACAGTGAGTACTGACCCTGGCATGACATAACTGCACAGAGAACGAACTACACCAACTGGCAAAAACTTTTGATGTTTGAGGTAAACAATGAATAGTACTTCTTACATTCCTAAAATCATATAAATATATAATAGAGCACAAATACTTTTTGGGAATAAACAAAGCTTACTCAAGAGAATTCATCATACACTCAAAGAAAATATACATTCTCAGATTTCCTCTGCTCAGCAGAAAATACTCATCTATAGTAGTTGGACTGCTGACTATGCTGAGTATCATACTTGGAACCTATTTATTAGAACGCCAGTAAAAACTGAGTTTTTAGATTTGCAAATCAATTTTCCAAATTTCAGCCAGGAACAGAGAAAGAGAGGAACTGAGGCATGTGAAAGCAGGTGAGTGAGAAGTGGTAAAGCCTGAAATCCTCCAAATCCTATAAATCTACAGGACTAGCTCTGAATTCTTTGTTTAAAGACAGTCACATAGTTCCTTTGCTTGAAGGCTATGCAGAAATTCCAAATGAGGCAGCATCACACCAAACAATGCCTTCCTTTTTTATTGTCCAATCCTGATTACACTCCTGGCAATAAAACCACTAATTAAAGTGAAAACTCCTTATAATTTAACATAATTTAGCATAGTTCAAAATTTTGCATATTTTGGGCAATGGTTCCGTATGAAAGTGGTTAATACATAAATCTAGGAAGGGATTAGCTTGTCAACAAATGATTGATATCAGGCAGTACATTTTTGAAAATAATATTAGCAATGAGACACCATCCTGATTTGTTTTATAAATACTTTTCAGAGGATTGAAAAAGGCAATACTATCCCCAATTAAATGAAACAGAATTGTCATTTGTATCACCTATTACTTTTCTCCCTTTTTCTGGATCACTTGGCATGCAGGTTGTACCCACTTGAATAGTGCTAGTGCAAACATTTATCTCCTTGTTTCACTTTCTTATGATCTATGCCCAGAGGTGAGATAGCTGGATCATTCGGTGATTTATTTCTAATTGTCAAAGAAACTCTATAGTGGCTGTATTGATATGCATTTATACATTATTTTTATTTTTTTAAAACAATTTCTGTTCAAACTGGTATGAAGTGGATCTTATTGTGACGTTGATGTGTATTTCTACACAAGCTGAAAATGTTGAGTATTTTTCTCAAATTTACTAGTAGTTTTAATATCTTCTTTTGTCAAATGTCTACTTGTATCATTTTCCCATATAACTGGATTGCAATGGTGCTTCCATTCACAAACTTATTCACTCCACGATCCAGAGGAAGATGTTTGGGCCTCCTCATCCAAAGCAGAGTTGGACAAGAGAAATAAAATTTCGCTGAATCTGTTTGTGATTTGTTTGCAAATGGAAACTTTCATGAACCAAGGTATTACAGCTCTGCATTCATGTTTTATTGAGTTCTTTAAAGTTTTCTTATGTATTATGAATAATAGTTTTCTTTGAGACATGGTTTAACTTTGTACTTAAAGATGGCTCTGGACTTGTCCAGAATCTAGTCTTGGCTGTCCTCGAACTCCCGGCAATCCTCCTGCCTCGGCCTCTTGAGTGCTGGGATTACAGGCATGCACCACCAAGCCAGGAAATAATAACCTTTTATCAGATGAATTTCCCCCTATTTTGTAGGAAGTTTTTGTATTCTATTGTTTTATTTGCCATGCAGAAATATCATGTCATTATATAAATCCAATTACCTGTGTTTTGGGGTTTTATAAAAAAAAAATACTAACACTGTGAGAAATATCTCCTATGTTTTCTTCTAGTATTTTTATCCTTTCAAGTCTTGCATTTAGTACTTTCATTCACTTGGGGTTGATTTATTTATAAAGTAAGTGATGAGTTAAGTTTACTTTTATTCATTATTATTAACATTACTATTATTACTATTTATTTATTTTTGCAGTACTGGAGATTGAACTCAGGACCTTGCACTTGCAAGACAGGCACAGTGCAACTGAGCTGAATCTCTGGCCTCAGATGAGTTAACTTTAAATCTTCTGAAAGGGAATGTTCAATTTTAAGAGCACAGTTTACTGAAGATAATGTCCTTAATGATTTGGTACATTGTCAAGAATTACTTGATTGTAGATGTTTGAGTCTATTTTGGAGCTCACTAAATGTATTTAATTAGGTATTATGAAATGTCCTGTTTTTATCTTTTTCTCAAAACTGTTTCTCCTGCTGTCCGTTGCACTTTCTTAAAATTTTACAATTTTTCCTTTCTGGATCTACAAGCAATACTATTGATTTTTTTTTTCTCATTGAGTTTATTGGTACTTTTTAGGTATACAGTACAGTTACATTCATCTTTGGGATCTTGTACCTTTACATGGCAGGTCTTGGTTCTCATTTTTCCCCATATCTCTGCCCTCCCTTCACCCCCTCCTCTATTCCCTATTTGCAAAAACTTTGTTTCCATTTTTTCATTGTCTCATATTTTTTCTTTACCTTTATTTCCTTTCCCCTACCCTTCGCACTTACCCTACATCTTTAGCCCCTTTCTTCCTATTTCACATTGCCAATTTTACCATTTGGACCTTATTTACACTTTTAGTTTTTCACACCAGAGAAATTATTTGGTATTTCCACATGTGTGACATTTATTTCACTGAAGAGTATGACCTCAATATGTATCCATTTTCCCATGAATGACTCTAATTTCTCATTCTTTATGGCTGAGTAGTATGCCACTTTATAGAAAAACCACATCTTCTTTGCCCAGTCTCCAAATAATGGGCAATTGGGCTGTTTCCAAGTTTTAGCTATTACAAACTGTGCCACCAAAAACATGGGTGAGCATATGTCACTGTGGTATGATTCTATTAATTATTTTGGAAAGGTCGGCAGCAGAGGGATAGCTGGATCAAATGGGACTTCTAGTCCCAGCTCTTTCAGGTATCTCCATATTGACTTTCATAGTGGTTGCACCAGTCTGCACGCCCACCGACAATGGAGAAGGGTTCCTTTCTCCCCACATCCCTGCCAACATTTGTTATCGGTTGATTTCTTGATAGCAGCCATTCTTTCTTGGGTGAGGTGGAATCTCAGTGTTGTTTTCATCTGCATCTCTCAAATGACCAGTGATATGAAACAGCTTTTCATATACTTATTTGCTGCTTTTACTTCTTTATCTGAGAAATGTTGGTTCATTTTAGAAACCCATTTCTGAATTGGGTCTTTATGTTAGTGTGGCCTGATTTTTGGGGGGGGGTTCTTTATATATTCAAGATAATAGTCCTTTGTCTGAGGAGCAGCTCTTAAAATTTTTTAACCACATTGAAGGTTGTCTCTTAGCTCTCTAGGTGGTTTCTTTTGCTTTACGGAAGCTTTTTAATAAGATGAGATCTCAGTTGTTGATTATTTTCGCTAGTTCCCATGCTACTGAGGATTTGTTGATAAAGTATTTTCCTATGCCAATACCTTCAGTAGTTTTACCTAACTTTTCTTCCAGCAGATTTAATGTCTCATTTTAATATTCAGATTTTAATTCACTTGGGTTTTAGTTTAGTTCATGGTGAAAGATAAGGGTCTAGTTTTAATCTTTGGCAGGTTGAAATCCAGTTTTTCCAGCAACTTTTATTAAAGAGGCTTTCTTTCCTCCAGTGAGGATGGTTGGCCCCTTGTCAAACCTGAGGTAGCTGAGTCCATCTGGAGTTGTTTCTGTATCTTCCAATCTATTCCACTGATCCCCAGGTCTGTTTCTTTGCCAGTACCATGCTGTTTTTATTACAGTGGCTTTGTAGTATAGTTTCAACTTGAGAATTATTATACCCCCTCCAGTGTTTCTGTTGACAAAGATGGCTTTTGCTAATCTAGGTCTCTTCTGGTTCCAAATGAATTTTTGGATTATTTTTTCTAGTTCTGTGAAATATACCATAGGAATTTCAATCAGAATTACATTGAATCTGTATCACAGTTTTGGTTGTATGGCCATTGTCACTGTTTTGATACTTCCAACCCAGGAGTAGGGGATATCTTTCCATTTTTTTATATCCTGTTCAACCTCTTTTCTCAGAGTGCTGTAGTTTTCAGTGTATAGGTCTTTTGCTACTTACATTAGATTGATTCCTAGATACTTCATTTAGGGGGGGATGCTATCATAAAAGGAATCGTTTCCCCAATTTCTCTCTCAATGAGTCTTTTATTTGGTTACAAGGAGGCTATTGATTTTTGAATATTGATCTTGTATCCAACTACTCTGCTTAAAATGTAAATTAGGTGTAAAATTTTTTTGGTGGAATTTTTTGGGTCAGCATATGATGACTGTTGAACTTCTTCCTTTCCCATTTTTATTGCTTTGATTTCTCTTTTGTAATTGCCATGGCTAATGGTGAATCTATAAATCATTCTTGGCAGTACAGATATTTTAACATTAATTTCCCCAACCATCAATAAAGAAGGTTTTGTGTGTTTGTGTGTGTGTTTCTTTCATTATTGTATTGGAATTTTTATTGTGAAATGTTTATTTATTTATTCATTCGTTCATTTATTTTGGTAGGTTATTAAATGGGCTTCTCTCAAGGAACAGAGCTTCAACTGAAACAATTATCATTTACTTCATTTGTAGAAAGTTAAGAAAACACAGACTTAATAGGAGCTGTGAATGTCTTAGATAAAATTTTAAGGGTGGATGAAATTAATTTATAAGATCAACAGCAAAGAGTTTCTAGAAAATAAATAAAGAGGGAGTTCTTGGATTAAGCACAGATGTAAAACTATTAAATGTTAATTTCCTTCAGTATATTTCTATTGAAATTTGCCCTATAACTTTTATCCTTTTTCTATAACTATTATCCTGAAAGACTGCAGAATATGTATTATAAAGGTGTCAAAGGGAGAAAGGCATGCATTCAAGTACAATATTTCACTTGACAAAATCTATTTAATGTATGTTGCTCTCAAATCAAAGATATTCTATAGCAGAGACAGTAAAAATTGCCTGGGATGGGGGAAACTGCCCACTTAGTGACATGTTACTACCTTTCTTTGTTGATGAGACAAAATACTTGACAACCATAGTTAAAAGAGGAAAAGTTTATTTGGATCATAGTTTTTAGAGATTTCAGTTAATAGTTGCCTGGGTTCAAGGTAGGACAGTGTGACAGGGAGGCATGGAAGAGTGGAAACAGTTCATGGCATGCAGAAGGCAGCAAAGGAGCAAGCGACAAGCAACAGAAGCAAGAGAACATAAAGTCCCTTATATCTTACCTAGGCTGCCCATCCTTGGGCAGATAGCACTATCACTAAGTATGAAGCACACTTAATCATAGAATCACAACATAATCAATCCCAGTACCACCCTAGACACAGCCACTCTGAAAAGCACCACTTACGACAGCATGAGGTTTTGTGGAGACATCTAGACACAAGCCAAAACATAATTTTTTTAAAATTATTTTTATAAAAATCAAAGTTTTATCCTGATATGGAATGAACCATTTTCTGGATGTAGGCTTGCATTTTCCAAACTTAACACCTAATATAGCATCTCTCTGAGGTCTCAGGATAATTTTTATTGAACAATTTGGAATGTGTCATTTTATTTTCTCAGTATATGAAAATTTCTTTATTGCAAAGTATGTGGGAAAGAAAGCGAATGACTAGAAGAGTTTTAAATATATTTCTTCTTCCAGATACTGCAGCTTGATGAAGCAGAAGAAATGGTATGATGAGGTAAATACCAAAGCAAGAAAGCACAGGTGAAACCTAGAGTGACTCCTTTTTGCCAGTTAATCTTAACTGTAAATTCGAGTTAATTAAAAGATTCCTGGAGAGGTGACTGGATCATAGGGCACCATACTCAGCAGTGCATTAATCCACTGATATTCACAGCTCTATGTTCTATTAAATTTGGGGCACAGCAGGAGGTGGGTCACTAAGAGTATGCAGTTAGAGAATATTTCTTTCTCTGACATTGTTTTCCTGTGCTCTGCTTCCTGGCTGCCATGAATAAGCAGTTTTTCTCTACCTGGCTGTTTGACTATGATGTTTCTACCTTGCAGGTAGCTAACCATAAACTGAAACCTGTGAAAGCAGGAGCCAAAATAACCTGTCTTCCTTGAAGCATGGGAAATTGGGAGAGTGACTAATGCAGCCTGTCAAAATTACTCTCAGCTGTGTGTTGGTGAACATGGTCCTCCAATTCTTGCAAACTTAGTCTTTTTTGGGACCAGGGATTGAGTTCCTAGATCGGAAATGCAATACACATTCTGCTGATTTTAAAATAATTGGTTTAGGGATATGGAGCCACTTACACAAACAACATCAAACTTAACAATTTCTCAAACAGAAGCTACTGTTACTTGTAGAAAAAGCAACAGCAAAAATGTGTGTTATACTCAACCCCTTAGACAATTTTGATACTCATATTTCCAGTCCTAGAATAAATGTAAAAATAAGACAATAACTATTTTAAAAGGCATGCCAAGTAAGAGATACACAATTCAATCAAATGAAATCCTAGATCAGTAGACAAGAAAGTCTCCTGAACCAATAAGAGCAATACCCTATGTAGATAGATTGTTCAGTAGAGAACCAAGATTTAATACAATTCATAGCCTCAGGATAACTGCAGCAGCAGAACTTGGATAAAGTGAGAAGCATGGATCTAAGAGTTTTAAAGAATAAGTACAATTGATGTAATTTTCAAATTGATTCTTCATCTGCAGCAAGTACTAAGATGGAATTTTTCATTTTACTAATGGGAGCTATCCAGATGATAGCACAGCCTCATCTCAGAGAGCAGGTAAAAAATAATACTTGGATGTATTACTCCAGGTCAGAATATTCTGATCATAAATTGAGTTCCGGAACGTCAAAGATTATGCTTATGAGTTACTACATTAAAACTCCAAATTTCTTAACTCTTTCTTCTTATCTGTTTAGCTTATCTTATTCTCATGAATACATTTTGGGTGCAGCTCCCCAATTAGTCATATGCACTACAAATCCAACCTTTGATTCTGCTTTGAGGTGACTATAATTAAATCTCAATACATCAAATATATATTGTTTATGTAATGAGACAACTTCCTTAACTTGCATCGCTGTCTTTTCCTTTTCCAAGTCTATAATTTTCATCTTTTTGGTTTTTGTTTGTATTTCTTTTGTTTCTTTGAGAAAGGGTCTCACAGCCTGACCTAGAACTCATGATCCTACTAGCTCAGCCTCCCAAGTGCTGCCAGTGGCTCCAAACTTGCTACTTAAAAAATAAAATAAATTTAATTAAATAAAATGAAACAAACCATGTTTATGCTTATTACTCCCCCAAACATAGTTTTCATAAAACCATGTTCTTCCAGATAAACTCTCAGTAGCCTCTTTCCTGTTAGCCATGTAACAGATACATAAAATTGAAACCATTATTGTTAACTCAGGTCATGATTTCATCATTAATATTTGTAGTTACTGGAAGGAATAATTTATCTTACATGGTTTTATAAACTAATAAATTACATGTAAGCTTAGTTACAGAGTTTAAAATAATTTTTTGCTAAATAAAAAATAGGAAAAAGATTAAGTAAAAGAAAATAGAAAAGGTCTACAAAGCTCTGTCTCTAAAAGAGAAGTCACATATTTATTTTAACAGAGTAGCACAATGTCTTATGCTTAAGGGATTTTCATTATTTTTGTTTCCAGTATATGCTTATGTCAATTAAAGCATATGTGGAAAGGAAAAATATAAAGGAAACAAAGTCTTTGTAAAAAGGGAAGGGTAGAGGGGGTGAAGGGAGGCCAGGGGAATGGGGAAAAATAAGAACCAAGATACATCTTGTAAAGGTACAAGATCCCAATGATAAATGTAACTGTATTTTATACCTAAAATGTACCAATAAAGAAAAAAATAAAAGAAAATAAATAAATAAAATAAAATTAAGGCACAAGTGGAGTGCACACTCATACAAGAATATAGGGCATATATTTTTTCCTTTTATAGATCAGTAATTGGTCTTTTTGGTTTATATATCAGTTTGTATTAAAATGCAACAGATCATTAAGTTACATCAGTAGAGATGACTCTGGCTACATATGTATTTGAATATATATATATGTATGTGTGTGTGTGTGTGTGTGTGTGTGTGTATGTTTTTTTTTGATACTGTGTCTTGAAAGTAGTTACCCACAGGACAATACATAGAGTGAAAGATAATCTTGAGGGATTCATAGGTACATGGATGCAATTTGAGATTGAAAACATACATATATAAATATATATATAATATGTACATGATTGATAGATAAAATACATAAATAGGAAGTAGGGAGTAGTTCAAGTAATTCACAAAGTAACCTATTTCATTGTTTAAAAATATTTTAATATAGATGCTAATTTCTTTTATCTATATTACTATATTCTCTTATGTGATTGAAAAGAAAGTTTTGTGCTATTGTTTCTCCTTTGCAAAGTTAAGTCATAAATATTTACTTTCTCTTGATGTTAATGCTAATGGGACTGTTTTCCTAATTTCTTTCTTGGGATACAGAAATGTTATTAAATGTTGTGCACTGATTTTGTATTCTGCTAAATTTGTAAAATTGTTTATTAATTCCATGGCCCATTCTGCCATACACATTTGACATGATGCTTCTGACTTGAAAACCTCTGACTGTGTTCCAGATATCCTCTTCAACTATGAGTACAATAAATCCTCTTTTGTAGTTGCTGAGATTTGTGTTCTAGCAATGAGAAAGTTGACTAATACAGACAATTTTTAGCAGAGAAGTGTGACCATTTCTGTGCCTGTGCCTATACATGTAATTTGGAATATTTGGAACAGTTTTATAGAAAAAGTTTTGAAAGATTGAAGAAGCATGCTAAAAAAGAAAAACCCAAAACAAACAAACAAACAAAAGCAAACAAAAACATTGTGTGAGCAAAGCCTGATTGGTGATCCTGGTCAGAGCTCTGAAGACCAGCATACTGAGAGGAATGTAGGCAGTAATGGTCAGTCTGAGGAGGTTTCAGTTGACAACAAGAGCTCAATTTACAATTGGAATTCAGGTCATGTGTTGACCACACTGTAGAAAAATATTCATTTATATTTCCGCAAGCCCTGAAACTTTATAGGTGACTAAGATTAATAGTAGTGGTCTGTTTAATCTGATGGAAAAAGTTTAAAACGGTCTACTATCCAGCCTATGTCATGGATACCATTGGCTGATTCTAGCAAGATTTATGGTTAGAATTGAGTACAAAAAAGGAGAGAAGGAAAATTTGAAAAAAACAATTTGTCCCTAAAGAAGTCATATATAATATTTGGACCAAATAAAATGTGACTACTGAAGAAAACCATTAAAAAGAATGAAATACATTGTATAGGAACAACAAGAAAAATGCCTTGAAAGCATCACAGGAATCAGTAAGAACATGTCCTTCACAAGATCATAAATACAAAAGCATTATCATTTCATTTGAGCAGGACATGCATTGGCTCCCTACTCATGATGGATTACCTTGGAAAATAGAATTGTAAGATTTATTTCACACTTTCCGGACCTGCGGGTACTCAGTACCTGCCGGAGCCATGTTTCAAGTGGGCCTTGCTACTGTTCCCATTGGTTCTGGCAGACGTTAGCATGCACTGTGTTGTTCTTATTTTGCTGGAATGCAGAATTCAAGAGATGTGAGGTCATGGAGGATTCCACTTAAATTCCATAGGAAGGCCTGGGAGTATCAGGAGTATTAGCAGGGAAATTCTGAAAGGGTAGCACATGATACTGTGGTAATAAAGACAAACATTCAACGGAGATTCAAAGACCACATGGGTTACATTCAGCAAGGCACAGGGGTAGGAATGCCCAGTCCCTCTGAAATCACATCTTACATCTGTGCGCCCCTGATGTCAGACGTTGAGCTATAGGACTCAAGATTTCAGTTTGTTGGTCCCATTCATTTCTGCCCCCCTCTGTTTCTCCTTTGTAATACAAATGTTTATTCTGTGACTTTTTACCTTGGAATAATGTGACTTGTTTTGGTTTTAAACTAAGTGTTTTCCTTGAGTCTTAGATTTGGATTTGTGCCTTTGAAAAATGCTGAAATCATTGAGACCTTGGAGAAAAGATTGTTGGGTTTCTAATCGCAGCCAGGATGGCTGAATCACATTTAGAGGAGTTATTATTATTGTGATCATTTTCAGAGTAAGTATGCTTTAAGCTGTATTTGGGGCCTGGGGATTTAGCTCAGTGGGATTTTTGCCACCTGCCTTGCAAGGGCAAGGGCCTGAGTTCAATAGCTGGCAAAAAGAACAAAAGATGTGTTTGGGAATGAAGTTGACAAGAAATGGGATATAGTGGTTTGGATGATGTGTCATATTTATTAATTTTGGAATTACCCCAGGGCATTGGTGGTTCACATGTCTGGGTCTGTCTGGGTGGCTCGTGAATGTGTGCTCTTGTGGTCAAAGAGTGGGACTTTTTCTTTTCACCCTGCCACTCCTCCCTCATATGCAACCAGACACAGGGTGATGTTAATTAGAATCGAGCCCTGAAAACCTGTTATTAAAGGTTTTTCACTGGCACTAGAGTTGTTCCACAGGTTTCATCATCCAGCAGGTTTAGGGTGAGAGCTGCTGGATCTGTCCAGTGAGTATTGCACTAGGCCAGCACTAAGTTCCGTGGCTTCCCAATCCTATCATAAGTAAATTGGGTATTTAATGATGCTATACTATCCGTGATTGGGATAATATTGGAGAAGGCAGTTGTAAGACATTACACCTTGGCGGTAGGGCCAATGAGGTTTTGCCAAGCTGTGGGTTTCCCTGTCACAACTGGTGCTAAGTTTTGGGTATAAGGCCTGAACTTAATATTCTCTCCATCTTCTGAGAAAGAAGTCACTGTCTATTCTGTGTTGATCAATGCTGAGCAAAGAGTGACAGGAGAAACTCCTTCTTGCTTTGTTTAATGTGTCTTTTCATTTTGATATAATAAATGCATGATGTACTTTCCCACCTTATTTTTTAGCCTTGGAAATGATAGTTCCATCTATAAATAGTTAGAAATGGGGATATGATTATTAGGAAAGACTATTTTGCTCATTATTTCAGTGCATATTATCCTGTCAGACTATCTTGAATCTAGTTTCTGATGCTTAATCAACTAAACAACCTTAAAATTTATTCTTGTGTGTTTTTCTAACATAAAACAAAGTGTAAACTATTTACTAATTGGCCTTCAGTGGAAGAGTTTACCACACCTATGATAATACATCAAATTTTTTAATGACTCCTTTTTGCCATTTTGATACTTAGGATATTCTTTCCATATTTCCAAAAACTATCATCATTTCTTAAAATTCATGTCTCACACTTAAATGATCACAATTCAAATTAGGTCTTCTACTCATTGATTCTGTTTCACATAATATTATGTGATTTTTAGGAGAAAATGTGTGGTTATTATAAGTATATCTGTATACGTAGTCTCTTAAACTTTGCATAGTTTCTTCTTACACCCATACTCAAGAAGAGCAAACACTCTTCTTCCTTTTTATCATTGAAATCAGACTTTGGAGTCTTACAAAAGACAAAACAAAGCAAAAAAGAAAAATAGGAAGGGAAATAGGATGTGGCATTATGCCTTATGTCAATTATTGGAAAGCATACTCCTTTCTAAATAGCATTATTGAATGAGTTTGGTTACCATAGATTTATAGAATAAAGTTATTTTTAGTGTTAATTCCCTGTTTCAGTGATAGCATTGAAAATTTCAGAAAAGTGCTGCTTTTGGTTTCATGAAGTTGATAGCTTTTTTTTTTGAGTTGCTTTTCTGCAGTAATTTTTAGAAAAATTACTGTCACTCAAGTATGTTCATTTCCAAAAACTCTACTCCGATTAAATGAGAATAATTGACAGAAAGCTCTGTAGCAAAATGTGGCATTGAATTGTGATAATAACCCAGGAGATTGTCTCATTCTACTATTTTCTTTTTGCTTGAGAAGGAAGACCCTGTATTTGAGAATTTAGGCAGCTGGTTTAAGTGCAACAAAAGAAACTTATTGTGATTTTGTTTGAGACATAATGCTCTCACTACTATGGCACCATTTCATTTGAATATGATTTTGGAATTCAAGCTATTCATAGTACATTTGGAGTTTGAGTATTTCTTTACTGAAGAAAATTGATACTGGTCACTAGACTCTTACTTACTGTGGACGCACTTTTTAAAAGGCCTGAAAAATATAAAGCCTCTTATAAATATTAAGAAACTAGATATTTTTTAAATTTACTATATAGTAAAATCTGAATGTTAGTGATAGTTATGGTTATTAATAGAGTGATAATATAACTATCTAGATAAGTGTATCTATATCACCTCAATTTCAACTTCTCTGTCTCTCTCATTTATACAATACATAAATATAACTATACACACACACACACACACATACACACACACATATATATTTCTAAGGTTGTATACTTATATGTTTCTAGAATTTTTAGCTATTCTTCTCTTTGGTTAGTTCTTCTACAATTATAAAATATGTTTGTATGTATTTGATGAAGACACTATATCAAGTTTCATAATTTTTATGAATTTTCTTGCATAAGTGTTTATAAATATCACTTTATTGAATTCATATTTCTATTTATATTAGTGTATATAGCTAACTGTAAAAAGTACATACAGTGAGTGGCATTACATTTGGACCCCAATCTGGATAAATCATTTAATACCATTAAGAGCTCTACTTTCAGATGCAATCACACTGAGTTTTAAACCTCCAACATCTGCATTTTGAATGACACAATTCAGTCTATAGTATTAGTCATGAGGGCCTTTTCCTTATTTCCCTTTGTTTCTTTGTTTCTTAATGAAAATAAAATATATAATGTCGATTTGTTTAAATTGATGTTCTTATTTACACGATGACAACACAATATTCTTATTTACGCCATGACAAAATGTCCACTATCATTTGGAAATATTTCCACTAATTTTGCATGTCTTTACATTTAGAAACATGAATATTAACACGTCTCAAATGTTAATGATTGAAATTCCCTTATTTCTAAAGGAACTTAATTTAATCATCAAAGGATGAAAATTGTCTTTCTTAAAAAAATAATTCTTGAAATTTTATTTTTATTCAAACACATATAAAACTTAAAAATCTTGCCCCCTCACTTTCCATGCTAGCTAAAATAATCCATGTTCCCATTTGCTAATATTTGAATTCCCAAATTTCACTATTTTTTCTTTTTTTAAAACTTGTTAAAGTAATGACAAAAATGTCATGTCTAGGTAATTTTGTTAGCTTAGACAAATCCAAGTTATTCTAAATTTTTAATGATAGAGTTAAGAGTCGAACAGTCTACAAAGAGAAATCAATTTGTCTTCTTCATTGCAATCACAATAAATAATTCCTATTTTTGCACAGAAAATCCTTCAAAGTGCTTCCAGTGCTTGAATCAATTCATCATGGTCTGTGGAACTTCTCCACTGTAAGCACTTTAATTTTCAACAAGTTTGTAATACAAGAAAACTTCTGTACCTACCATTATTCTATCACTTTCTATGTCTTTCGTTCTTGGAGTCAATGTATATTAAACTAAGGTAGACCAAACTGTACACATGTTGGCATGACCTCGTTGCAGGAAACACAAATATTTCAAAACATAAAATCTATTACATGATATTTACTTCCAAAGTACCTGATACATTTGAAAGTTTTTCTGAGCTCTCTGACTATCACAACAAGCAAAAGTGCCAAACTAATGTTCTTCTTAAAACTCAGGGAACCTTTGAAACTTTTTAATTATAAAATGCATGTGTAATCTAAACTCATATTTATTAATATATGTATTTGTAGTTACACAAGCTAAATATGTTAGGAGATGTAGCAGTGTGAATATCTGTCTTTTAGAAAAAAGGTTGAACTGTTATCTATTGGAGAGGTTGATTCCTGTGAGTAGATCTTTAATTTAATTAGAAGAAGTGACAGAATGTCTTGGATATTTATTATCTACTAAAGAGAACAGGCTAAACTTCTACATCCATAAAATGCGACTGTAACCAACCATAGACAAACATTCTTGAGGCTCATTTGTTGGTAATATGGTAATATACCATATGACTTCTATTACCATTAATGGTGTAATCCTTGAAGGTAAGCATTAATCCAGATGTTTTAAGCCTGTATTTATATGTATACGTAGATCTCCATCTATATTTCGACATCTCTATCTATTTACATATCTTTGCGTTTGTATTTGTGAGTGTGTGCTGTATAAAAGATAGAGGCTAGAGACAAGGAGATTGGAGTAACAAAGAAAATATGAATTCATATCTGATGTATACATAGAAACAAAAGGACAAAATATATGTCCTATTTCTTTTAAATTGCAATGAAATAAAAACAAACCAATTCTGATTGATGTTTGTGTTCTCAGGCTCCAAAATCCTCTCCGGATCATAATGCTGCAGACAAACATGGGAACAACCTCTCCAGTATAGACAATACTTTTATTTCTAAAAACATCCTGTATTTCCAGCCTTATGTTCCTATTACTGAAGTCATTTTTAAATCATTTATTTTTTAACCTTTATGTTCACGAGAGGCCTTACCTATCACTGTGATGATTTATAGATGTCCCCCCAAAGCCTCAGGTAATTGGACGTGGAAGTGCGGTGATCACCAGTCGATGGGTCCGCGGATGAGTTTCTAGCGGATCTGCTGTAAGGAGATGAAATGCGGTCAGTGGATGGGGCCAAAGGGGCTGTGTCTTGGAAGGATTCCTCTGCGTCCACTCCTCGCTCCTGTCTTCACTCTCTCTCTGCTTCCCAGCTGCTTTCTTCTGCCAGTGCCATCCCGCCTCTGTGCCAGCTATGAACTTGAATCCCTAGAAACTGAGAGCCCACATGTACTTCTCCTCCTTTAGTTGGCAAGGGTTGGGTGTTATGTCTCAGTGACAAGAGAGTGACTAAGACACTCTCCTTAAATATTTATTTTCTTCACTTTGTTAAAGACAAGGGATACATGAATGAGTATGCATTGGAGACTTCATAAGTTGAAGTGAGATTTGTTTTTAATGAACACGATGAATGAGAATGACCTGTACCATATTGGCAACGCATATGTCCTCTGTATGTAAACACACACACACACACACACACACACACACACACACACGAACATACACATGAAACCCATCCAAAATTTCCAGAACAGAGTACTGAGAAATTCTATAGTTTGAACAAGACTTCCCATCCTATTCCCTATTCAGCTGGCTCACCCATGTCATTCAGATCTTAAGCATTAGAGATGAACGTGTGTTACCTCTGTGAGTTCAAGGACACCTTTTCTACCTACAGTGTTTCAGATATGTTGGTTACATGTCTGTTATATAGGATTATTGCCAAATTTATGTAACAAAGATTTTGACACCTATTAACTGAGATGGGATGGGATCTGAGAGGGAGACAGGAATAGTAAACATGATCGATGTGTGATGAGAATATGCAACAATCCCAAGCTGAATGTATCACAAACATACTCTACTATAATTCATAATCTACAGTACTGAGATAAATGCAATGCCTAGCACAATTTGTCACCCAAATTTCAGACTAATCTTTTTTTTTAATGTATTCATCGATCCAACAAATTATACATGAATTATGCAGCAGTGTCTTTTGGTTAAGAATTTTCCCTTAAGATGAAGGTTATAATTAAAGAGTAAGTAAATATACACTAAATTTAACCTTCAAGAATGAGAAAGAGACCATCTGGTTTATTTCAATGTGTTTACTGTGCAAATATAACTATAGTGTGTTTTATGCTCTATTGTTGACACCACTTTTAAATTTGCTTTTATGGAACATTTCTTACGTGTCTCCCTCAGGGACACATATAGAAGGTGACTGGAAGGATTACAATGATGCCTCAACAATCAGTGATTGCGGTAACTTTTAGAAGACTTTACAATAGAGAATGAACTAAGATTAGCTAAGTCTTCCTAATAGATTCATGCTTAAGACAAAACACGGTAATCTAAATATATTGTAATATCTTTAAAATAATTGAAGATATGCTGTAAGCCTCAAAGTTCAATGTGTGCAGAAAAATGTTTACATATAGAAATATGTTCAAAATTTAAGGCTGTACTAAATCTTTTGTGTCTTTAAATATAGTACTTAATATTGAAATGAATTTCAATGCCGTGAAGCAATAAAACATTACAGGATTTTAAAGACATTGGCAAAGGATGAAATTTTATTTTAGGAAGAAGTAAGATATTCACACATATATGTAGCCAAAAGTGTGAAAAATACAATCTGCTTTATAGTATCTTCTCTTATTTGAAATAGATATTGAGATAAAATGATGGCTGCAAGCGTATTTTTTAATATGCAAACTTTAAACTACTGCTTGAGAAGGAAATTTCATAAGAGGGCAATGTACAAGGTCTCTTGGAGATTTTGTCATATTGCAAAAGTGAAATAGTTTTTTTTTTTGTTTGTTTGTTTAAGCTTTCTGGTTTCTTCCAGAATAATGGCATATAAATACAATGACAGGCATAGAAAAATTGTGGTTTAGGATAATTTACAAGAAGATAAGGCTGTCAGGATGTAGGGCTTCAATGACATTTCAGATGATTTCTATCACTCATCTGTTCATTCCAATTTTTAGGATTTCTTAGTCATAGAAAATCTCACTGAAAGGCCTTGAGACCTTTAAGGATATGTTCTGGAAGATAATCCTATGAACTAAAATATTAATTACGAAATTAAAATAGAACTCTTTAACTTACACACCCTGAGTATCGATTATTTTGTTTGATCAACAAACATACTTTCTAGTACATTTATGAAAATTTTTCTTTAGCTATAAAAGCTGTTGTCCTGATACTTAACCCAGGTCTGGCTATCTACCACAAACATCGTCTCAAGGGAAGCAGGTCTCAAAAACTGAATTACAGTTTTTTTACCCCCAGGTATTAAATAACTGTTTGGAAATTTAAAAGTATTGCAGTATTTTATCTAGGTTGCTGACCATGGTTGCCCCAACTTCTTATTTTTTTTTCATCTCTCATTGAATTTATTGGTACATTTTAGAGATACAGTACAGTTACCTTCATTATTGGGATCTTGTACCTTTACATGACAGGTCTTGGTTCTCATTTTTTCCCCTTGTCCCTGACTTCCTGCTCCAACTTCTTATTATCTATGCTTGTAGTTGCTACTTTCCTTCTACAAGTAAATGGAAAAATATCATTACAACATGCATTAATGATATGATTTCATTTTCTCCATCAAAGAATGCTTGAATCATTGGGATAAATAGTTAATATAAAATAAGATAAATCCACAGTCAATAAATATTTATTTAATTGAGTTTTTAATGAAAAATGGAGATTGTAGGAAAGATTCTTTGCTTCTAAGAAGGTATGATATAAGAAACATTTCCTGTTTTAGAATCCATTTTCTGTATTTGGTCCTTCTGAAAGAAATTGTTATTTTTCTTTAATATTAATAACTGAGAATGAAATGTTAAAAGTAAAGATGTCCTATATAAAACAGAATTTTAAAAATCAATTTTATTGGTACATTTTAGATATACAGTAGAATGACATTCACCATTCTAGATTTCTACCTTTGCATACTGTATCTTGACTCTTATTTTTTCCCTATTCCCCACCCTCCCTTCAACCTCTTCCGTCTCTATTTACAAAGCACTTTGCTTTCCTTTTTTCTTTGTCTCATGTTAATTCCATTCCCTTCTTTCCTTTCCCCTACCCCATTCACTTCTTCCCCTTTGCACTGTGTCTTCCTATTTCACATTATCGTTTTTTTATTATTATTATGTTTGATCCTCATTTGCCCCAGCTTTTCCCCTGCTGGGCATCTTCCCAAAAGAATTAAAAGAAACATGCCACAGTGATATATATGCACCCATGTTTATTGCAGCACAGCTTGTAATAGCTAAAACTTGGAAACAGCCTAGTTGCCCATCAACTGCACAATGAATAAAGAAAATGTGTGGTTTTAAAAAAATAAAATGGAGTACTACTCAGCCATAAAGAAGGAGAAATTAGAGACATTTATAGCTAAATGGATTCACATTGAGGTGGTACTCAAGGGAAATAAATAGGACACAAATCTGTAAATATCGAATAGTTACTCTGGTGGAGAAACTGAAAGTATAAAGAAGAATTTTTTTAAAACCCTAGGGTACCTTCTATACTTGTCCTATCTATCTATCTATCTGTCTTTTTTTTTTTTGTACTGAGGTTCAAACTCGGGTACTTGCATTTGTGAGGGAGGCAGCAGAACCACTGAGCTAAAACCCCAGGCCTTTCCTCAATAATTAAAAATGATATATATGTTCAAAGTTGCATTTAAACAATTGACAAATAACCACCTTTTTTCATTTTCTAGTGTATGAGTTCTCAAAACACAGAAGTTATCATGTTACCAAGTAAATCCATGGTAACTGTAATATATTTTATTTCAGCAGAAGGAAGTGCTGTACATATCTAATCCCAACTACTCAAGAGTGTTTGTAAAAAGATTGTAAATCCAAGTCCACCCTTGAGAAACCAGTAGGATGTTGTCTCTAAATTAAAAATAAAAAGGCAGGGAGTGTCTCTCAGTGGGGTAGTACTTGTTAGCATCTGTGAGTTTCTGTTGTCAATCCCTCATTCTGCAGTAATGACAATAATGATAGTGATGATGACAATAATAGTAATGAATGCATTTCAATTTTTACTTTTACTGTGCTTCCATGAACTGATTTTTGATGTTTGTGTCCTTTCTCATCCACTTGTCCTCTATCCTGAAATGTATCCGTTCTAATCAATTTACATCTCAGCATTTAAGTTAAATTATATCAAATCAAAGCATGAATCAGCTAAGAAAAGAATATAGATCATCCAAAGAAAAATGAGAAATAGTAAATACTTGTAGAAAAAAGCTACAGTGTCTTTAGTTACCAAGATGCTTGCTTGTTATTAGGTGGAGTATGACTCCTTTCTCATCTGGAAATCATATGACATCTCAGGGATATATATACATGCATACATATATAGATACGTATATATATTCCGTTAAGCTCCATAACGAAGGGCCTAGGCTCTGAGCGATACACACATTAGCAGTCAGAGGCCACATCCAGTCACCTAACTTTAGCCCATCATCACGGAACCTAGCCTTACCATGAATTCCCAGCTTGCTTTTCTCCACATTTATCTTATATCCATCTTCCTGTCTAACCTCTTCCCTTGCAAGAAGTCTAGTTCACCAGCAAGCACAAGTAAGCACAGACACATTTGACAATTACATAAGATCCTCCCATTACACACGCAATTCAGACGAGTAGATGCACAATAACTTAATTGAAAAAGAAAATTTTATATCATATCTTGATTGGCACAGTGAAGCATATATTTAAAACCACCCACAGGGAAAATCAACATATATATAATTTATTGTTTTATAATTTATTCGTTACCTTGCAATTATGTGAGAAATTACTACCTGATATTTCTGTCAATAAAATTAGTTTCAGGGATCATTATAGGCTCTTTTTCATTGATAAAGTTTATCTTTCTGAAACATAATCGTCATCATTATAATCATCCTTAAAAGTTTACTTCTTTCTGTAGACTATATTGTTACAAATATCTGATGGAGAAAATGCAAGATATGATGTTTTGTTGTTTGGTTTTGTAAAAATGATACACCAATAAGTTAAGAATTTGGAGAGACATATTAAGAGAAGAGTGCTTATTCTAAAAATTCATTTTCAGTTATTGTTTACAAGTCATTCCATCTGCCTCAGTTATTTTTGTGATAATGTATTGTTTTATTATTAACACAGAATTTTTAAACATATGAATAACTATTTATAAAATTCTCCATACTTCTAATTTCCTTTAGAATTTTGTCTCCAATGTTAAATTTATACAATGTTAACACTTTACCAAAAAAAATTTGCTAAACAGTAATATAAAGGTATTTATTTTGGCTACAGATTTTACACAGAGGTCATCAATAGATAAGTTAACAATGCACTTTGTATAACTTTAGTAAGAAAAATTTGAAAATTCTTGTGTGGAATTTTAGCATAAAATTGTTTAAGTCCTAATGGCAATATGGTAATTATAAAATATATTATCATGATGTAAGAAACTGAAAAAAAAACAAAGCCAAAATATCAAAATTTTTATATTAACAAATTATAGAAATTTATTCAAAACTTACCCAGAAGTGAATATATATTTATTATAAATCCAGTTAATCTTTGATAATGGGGTAAAAAAATCAAGAGGGGAGAATGATCAAATAGTGGTGGAATAAGAGAGTTTAGATTACCATCATGTAATGCAATAATCATCAAAGTCGCATCAGATCAAACAACTTATGACTCGTATGAGAATTAGGTAGTGAGGGATGTTTTACAGGTGTGGGTACAAACTTATTTGGGAATTTTGTAATTTCTTTTAAAGATTAAAAGGTGATCTTGTAACAAAATTATATTTTAATGTCTAATAAAATAGTGATTTTACTCTCTCCTCTCTTTCTCTCTTTATCTATCAGCGCTGTATTTATATCTATATCTACATCCATCCAATCAGAAACCACTTCTACATGGAGATAATACGTGTGCATGTATGTCAGGCAATGAGATGAAATGGACACAGTACAACATTATAATAAATATGAGGACAAATCACTAATCTGTTTTCATAGAGCGTTTATATTGATTGGAAATCATGTGACAGAAAGCATAACTAAAATCACATTTTTTTATGTTTTCTGGAAATAAAAATTGTTTATTATGCCATAGGGGACATAAAAGTTGAAGACAATCAAGTAAATGAATCAATAAACTTTGAATGAGGAAATACTATTTCTGGCTGCAGTAACAGAGACTGTAAAGAAGGACAGTCAAGCTATAGGAAATGTATCCTCTGCTTGAGCAAGTGTTGTGTAGGGCTTGTGGTTCCCTAAAGAATAGTCAGCAAGCATTCAATGGTTCTGTGGTTGCTTTTCAAAGAGTTAGTAGTTTGGGGAAATTAGCTTCATTACTAAAATTTTCTTTTCATGGTTCTGAGCTAGCTATCAGATATCCAGGGTTTATACACTGGTTCTATATCCCCCAAAGAGAGAAAGAGGAGTGTTTATTATAACACATTTTTCTTAGATGTGCACCCATGTTTATAGCGGCACAGTTTGTAATAGCTAAAACTTGGAAACAGCCCATCTGCCCTTCAGTTGGAAACTGGATAAAGAAGATGTGGTTTTTCTATAAAATGGAATACTACTCAGCCATAAAGAATAAGAAGTTAGATTCACTCATAGGAAAATGAATACATATTGAGGATATGCTCCTAAGTGAAATAAATAAGTCACGCGTGTAAATATGGAATAGTTTCTCTGGTGTGAAAAACTATAATAGTACATAAGATTCTAATGAGATAACTGACAACGTGAAATAGAAAGAAAAGGTGTAGGGAAAGTGGGAAGGGTAGGGAAAGCTAATAAAGGAAAAGAAAAAATATGAGAAAATGAAAAAAATGGAAATTAAGTGTTTGTAAAGGGGGAGGGAGGAGGGGTGAAGGGAGGGCAGGGGTAAGGGGAAAAAATGAGAACCAAGATCTGTCATGTAAAGGTACAAGATCCCAATGATGAATGTAACTCTACTCTATACCTAAAATGTACCAATAAACTAAATGAGGAAAAAAATAACCCATTTTTCTCTTAGCTGTATTTTATTTAGTATTTAATGTTTCATTTTATTTGTACATGTTTGCGGTTCATGTAGTTTGCAATGGTCTTGAAGAATGGTTACATGTACATATTACAGCATGTATATTTTTAATCCCCTTCCTTTCCCTTTCCCCTCCCTTACTTCCTCCAGTTCCTCTATCCCATTTTTCATAACTGTTGATATTGATTGTTTTAGCTCATGTTATGCCCTATTACGTTTCCATTACTTGGGGTTATCAGGTTCCTGCACATGACATCTTTATTCTTATTTTTCCTTCTTCTCCTCCTCATACCTTGCCCTTCTTCCTTTGGACCATTGCCCTATTCCAAGAGATTCATCCACTTGTACCTTTCTATTCATTATAACACGTTTTTCTTATATGTGCACCTATGTTTATAGTGGCACAGTTTGTAGTAGCATAAACTTGGAAACAGCCCATTTGTTTCTATTTTGTCTCACTCAAATGAGAGGTAACATACAGCCTTTAAGCTTATGTATCTGGTCTGTTTCACCGAACATCGTATTTTCCAGGTTCATCATCACATTTCCTACAAATGTATTCAAATTTGTCATTCTTTATAGTTGAATAGCATTTTATATTTCTTTATCCACATTTTTTAGTCCAGTCATCTTTTGAAGGTATTCAGGCTGCTTCCAGGATTTAACTGTTATGAATTGTACTGCTATAAACATTGGTATGCATGTATCAATGTGTTATGATGGCAAAGATCTGAAATTCCATACAACTCACCTATCCTCCTGCTAGGTATCTTCCTTAGAGAGCTTAAGTCATCACACTACAGGTTTTAGTATATAACACATGCTTTAACAAATAAAAACTTCATAGAAGACCCTGAAGAAGTTCAGCATTACTTATAATTCAACAGATTAATTCATACCCAATCAAAATTAGAATGGATCAATCATGAATTATTGGGTTTCTTAAAGTATGAATTTCATCAGTTTTCATCATTTACTTATTAATAAGGTAGAATAGAAGATGACTCGATTTTTGATCAACATCTATGTGCACTCAAGAAAAATCTAGGTGAGAGATATAAAGCTGACAATTTTAGACAGTCTTTTATATTATATTTCATTGAAATTTCATAGTGAAGACTATGTAGTACAGTTATATGTAACTTTTAAAAAATATCAATAGGATACATGAAATATTGACTCTCGTGGCATAGTTAATTGCAGTGTCAAGAGACTTACATAGTAAATGTGTAGAGAAGCAAAAGATTCAAAGGAAGTTCCATGAATGTAAGTGCATTAATAACTGCAATTATTTTCTCAAAGAAAATGTAATGTTTACTTCTAAGTGGGTTTATCTATGAGTCTCTATTGAACTAAAGCTGGATTTAACACTTAAATATGTACGCCGTGATATACATCTATTATAATTAATATCAATGTAACATTATAAACACTTTGCAAAAATATATTGTGTATTTACATCATTATAAATATATAATATGCTATAAATAAGTATAACAGCACTATTCGGTTTTCCTTGTGTTAAAAAGGTTACTAAATGGTTTAGTGGCATAAGTAAGTCAAAATTTTTTGCAGAATTCTGTTTGTAGTTCTTGCATTATAACTCATCCATTTCAATTGTGTCTGTATAAGTCATACAGATATGGTTAGATCTCACGCAAGGTCTGCCTCTTCTGTTTTCCTAACAAAAACTTATAAAATAATTTTCCAAAAATATAAGATAACTATTCCTCATTAATGAGAACCATTACACATATCCAATCATAACTGCAAGGTATACAACATAGTGTGTATTAGATTTCACAGTGTTTAGCATGGAAACCTGAAGGAGAATAAAAGTTTGGAATAGATTTCATGCAACCTTTATATTTGATACCTGTGCATATGCAACTTTGAGCACATCACACATTATGTAAAATGTGCATGGAAACAAATATTCTACTTTAGTTTTTAATATGCTATATTCATAAATTTTGTATCATACTGCTCGCTATCAACTAGTGAACAATTATAAAAATCAACCTTTCATTTGAGCCAAAAACATATATTGTGAATATAAATATGGATGTAGAGAGATAGAAGATTGGAAAAAGGAAACTGAATAATGTAAGAAGGTAACTTTTTCTATTGTTCAAATTGTTAACTTTTAGGGAAAACGTTGTTTTCACAGAGAAGTTTGAATGTTTTACCTTCCATAGAAAAAAGTGACATGGTTGATATGATTTAGTGAGAAAAATCAAGAGCTGGAGAGCTTGTGTGGACAATCTGTGAAGACAATTTAATTGCAAGGTCATTTATAAGAGGACAAAGGGATCTGAGTTAGAGAAGAGTATGTGGTGGAGCGCATACGAAAACAGAGGTCAGAGTATGGGGACACACAAGCCAAGGAATGCACCAACACCTAGGAAAGGAGAAGAAGCATCTTTCCCTTAGGGCTGCCAGCCTGGGCACACCTTGACTTTAATATTGTAGAATCTGTTTTAGACTTCTGCACGGATTTTTAGATCAAAAAAATTCTGTCATTAAGTGCGTGGTATTTTCTTACAGCAATACTGAAGAGCAAACACATTTGCATTTTACCTTTGTTAAGAATACCTGATGTGGTTTTAAGTGTTTAAGTAACATGTCCTTTTTAAAAGCATTAAATCACAGCACGCTAACCTGAAGACTGCATGGGAGTGTGATGTTTAATTTCTCCATCTCTTGTTGCCAGTGAATATTATTTTAGTTGACAAAATTAAAAAAAGAAAAGCCAAAGATTAATTGATAGAATCCAAAAGAAAATGTTGAAAAGCATTACCAGTTTTTTTTTTACGTAATTGACAGTTTTTAGCACATTTTCATTTTATGATGAATTCTAAATCTCACAGCATATGGTAATTGGTTTGTCTTCAAAATGATTTTTAAAAATATGCACTTTTCTAAAAAGTGTAACTTCTTGAGCTGTCTGTCGTTTTAAATAAATTCACACTTTTCAAGCATATTTGTTTCCATCTACTGCATCTGATTATGGTACACCCCCAATTCAGCATTAACATAGTCTATGTAGGCTCAGCTCTACCCAGAAATATGCCAGTTTTGTTCCATGATGGGCCCCGTGAAGGTCTGTTCATGTGACCTTCTTTATATATCGAACTTATGTAGTTATCACAGCCAAAGTTCAACTCCTCTATGCCCTTCTACTATGACCTTGACTGTAAGTGACACCATCTAAATTTTCAATTCCTTTTACACAAATTAAAATGCCACTCCCTGGACTCAAAATAAATCTTTCAAAAAGATTTCCCACTCTATATGAAGAGAACAAAGAAATAAAGAACTTCAACTGTGTGTTCTTATTAAATATAGTTTAATTAAATGAATACTAATTTTATACCAGCTTGTGAGGGATGATATTTTGGATAAGTTTAAAATTATAACTAACCAGAAGGCTCCCAAAGAAACAGATACAATTGGGACAAAAACTATTGATTTTGTAGAAGCATTGGCAGCACCTATTAAAAGATTATTTTTATCCTTATTTTGAAAAATGCAATGTTTTTTTTTTAGGTTCTACTGAGTTGCTGAGCTATTTTTGATGAGTAGTTTTTAAGTCTTTTAACCTCAAAAAATTGAAGTTATGAAATAACACCAAGATAAAATTTTTTCAAAAGACAAACAATTCATATAGCAGTTTGTAAAGCACAGATAAAAGTGCAGGTCATGATTTACATGACTGGGGTAAATGTTGAGATGTAATAAATGCAGAAATTTATAGTATTTGTGATGACACAATAATTTAATGCATCATTAATAACTCATGAAATTTGTTTAATAATAATAACTTTTAATTAGAAAATTTGGATCTAAAACCATATATATTTGCTATGAAATATTAACAATGCAGAGTTGCCAGAGACAAAATTTAAATCCAGTCAACTAGAGATAATTATTGTTGTAGAGAACTACATATCATTCCAGATATTTTCCTTACATATATTTTAGCTCATCTTTCTTTCATAGACTCACTGCTTCTTTTTTCCTTTTTTTTAATCTTTAAAATAATTAGTAGTCGCAAAGAATTGTGTTCTGTAAATTTTTAATTTCTCCTTCTTCTTTGTAGTATTCCAGGCTATTTAAGTAGAAATATTTAATATTGAATACAAGACAGATTTAACAAAAAAAAATTCATTACCTCAAATAATAGAAAGCTCACTCTCAATGCATTTCTGTTACTTAATACACTCAGTCTCAGTCAGTGATGTTAACAAGCACACAGCATTGTTCCACCTTTAGGTCATGATTCCCCGAAGTTGTTTTAATTTTGTTCCTTCCTTTATAGTCACAAATAAATGTAGGTGTGTGAAGGAATGTATACCTACATCACAATGTCTAGTGGTGAACAAGAATTGAGGCTGCTTCCTAAGAGTAAAAAATAGCTTTACAACACACATAAGTAAGCTCAGCTCAGAATTATGAGTAGGCTCATAACTACTGCAATCATTGATCAACAAAGGGATGCTTGGAAGATTAACTTCGATCACTCAAAATCTATCACCTGACACTGAAGGATGGTCTTCCAAATATTCCAGTAATCACAGGCCCAATCATAGGCTACTGTTAGATATTTGAAATAGGTGCCTAGAAAATAGTTTCTGTAAAGGCAAAATTTAGTATATGCAAGATGTTTAAATAGTATTTTAGTTAAAACTTTCCCTATTCAGATTGTTCACTGTGTTTTGTTATACATTGTTGCTGCTACAAGAATGCTTTAGATTTAATTGTCTTGCAGATAATTCGCCTTTTCTCTAGTAGCTTTAGAAAATTTTTCTTGATGTATGATATTTTGTAGTGGAGGTATATGTTTAAGGGTGCTATTTTTTCCTTTATATGTGTTGCATCGCTAGTGGTTTTCTCTCTACAGATTCATTACTTTTTTGTTTTGGATAATAACAGCAGGGGTTTTTTTTCCCTTCAGAAATTTTCACACCTTCACAGGTTGCTATCTGTATATAAGTTGTCATTTTATAACTAATTGTTGACATTTGTAAATTATTCTTTCATATTTTACTTCCTAATTAATCTTTATTAAATTCAGGCATAATTTCTTAGAGGTACTTGTAATTTAAAACATGTTTTCCTGTAATTCCTGGTTACCAAAATTTTGGTTTCCTTTTGACTGTTAGGTGCATTTTCAGTATCAAAATTTCTGTTATCTTAATTTTATATACTGTTAGCATGATTTTCCATGAAAAGTAATCACTGCCACATTTCTTGTGTATTACAAGGTGTTTGTCTTACAGTCTTATTTGCTCTTTTGTTTTATCATGAACTGGTTCATTATTTTTTTCTGTTTCTAGAGCACATTGAATACATGTAAAGCTGTTCAATTTTCTGTGTACTTTGAAAAAGATGTTTGAAATTTTCCTTCAGCTTCATAAATTGCAAACAAGCTTTTTCCCAAATCAATTGCTTCATTTTTTTAGAAACCTCATCACTGCAAATTCTTCTTTACCCTTTAAAGAGGTAAACTTTTTAAAAGCTTCTTGTCAGTTTTGTAACCCAGGAATGATTTTCTCAAAGACTAGAAAGTCATGCCTTACAATGCAATCAACAAGACAAGATAGAGCCTCTATTTTCCACTAATGCTTAGAAGGTAAAAGACTAATCTCAGTGTAGCACCTTGTAAACTAACGTCTTTAAAAAGTTGTCTTGTTATGAATCTTTATAGCAAGCTTTCTTTTAATTAAGCATAACTCAGAAACACAGGATTGTATGTGTGTATTATTCCCTCACTGCAGCCCTTAAAATGTTTCTAAGCTTTTGTTTCAGGGGCCAGATAGAGTTCTTGCCTCTTCTCTCCATTTTAATAGTCTAAAAATAGGCTGTCTTGCCTATATAACTGAATCCAATTTTACCTTAAATTAATTTTGTATGAGAATTTGTCTTTCTTGCTTAATTTTCCCTCTGTTTTATTGAAAGATGGTTTTGTTGTTAACTACAATTGCTACAAAGCAAGATATATTTTGGGTTTTTGTCTCTATGTTTTATTTTACTTATGGTTGTGTAGGGGATCTTGCTCAAACACAGTTTGAGGACTTGAAACTTGGGAATACTATGCTTTTGGATTCTGACTGGTATGTATAACTGTGCTTGGTTTTGGTAGATTGATGGTTTATATCAGGATCTATCACTACAAAGTTATAATCTGGCTAATGGAGAAATGGTTTTAAATTTTATCATATTACGTCTCCTCTGCAGCTTCTCTTTTCTCGAGTAGCTAATTTTGTTTGATTTTGTCCCATATCACTTATTCTCTTTTTGTCCACAAGGAGATAATTTTTTGTTTAATGTGTCCCCCTTTAAACATTTATCTATTTAGTAATAATGTACATGTGACAGTATTGAGACCAAGCTAGTTGTTATTGTTTCTTTGTAAAGTACCATTTTACAAATGAAAGGATAAAATGCTAGGAAGTCGTATCTCTTTTGATTTATTTGGCTTCTATATTCATCTTTCCTTCAACCCAGTCTCGATACTTCAGTATAGATTTACCACTACACAATCAAGATGGTAAATTACATGATCTCTGTACCTCAACTGTACAAAGAAGGCACAAAGGTAATTAATAACATCTTCTAGCACAAAATCTGTACAGTCCCAGGAAGGGAAAACTGAGTTTGATTTTAACCTCGGTGGGTAACAAGAACAAATGATATCACTAGAGAGCAGAGCCAGAAAGTGTGAAGTCATAAAAGCTGTGGAAAAACTCCTAGAGAAATGAGCTGCAATGCTATGGCTGATTAATATCTTCCACTTACAGGATTATAAAATCTTTCCAATTTCTAACCACTGTGGGCCAATGACTTCAAGAAGCTTCATTTTCTCTTTGTATCTTTCACTTTCCCATGGTTGGGACAAGATACCTCCCACCCACAACTTAAAGAAGAAATTTATTTCAGTTCATGGTTTCAGAGTGTTCAATTCATGGTCACCTGGCTCAAAAACAGATGAACATGGTGGATGGGCTTGGTGAAGGAAAAGCTGTTCAACCCAGGGCATCCAGGAAGCAGAGAGCAAGAGAGAGAGAGGAAAAATCAAGGCCAAGGCTACATTATCCCAGGTCCTGCCACTGAGAACTGATCACTTTGATTATATCATTCATCGGTACAGTACAGTCACCATCCACTTATCTTCCAAAAGCTGAACTTCTGAATGCATAGGACTTTGAGGGAGCATATTAGATCTAAGCTATAACACTTTTAACAGTGATTTTAATTGCATCATTATTTTTGGCCCTTCAATCCATGCTGATTTTTTTCAAAGGAGATGGTATTTTTAATGATTTTAGATTATAAATTCATGAAAAAAACACATCAGGACTAGTAGAGAATGGTATATACCATCTATAGAGTTTAACCTTTAATCTCAGGGAAGTATTGCTTGTGATATAAGCATTTCCCTTGGAAAGTACCTGTATTTAATCTTTGTAGCAAAATAAGTAACATAAATGCATATTAGCCATCAAAATGGAGTACTGTATAGGTTGTCATTTGCTTACCCAATATTCAGTCTTATTAGCCTAACTAATTAAATTGGGCTGGCTTAGTTAAAGGTGGTAGTGTGTCCAACTAAAACTGTTTGCAATTATTATTTTTATTTCTTGTTAAGTACTGTATCCCTAAATGTACCAATAAACTCAATAAAAAAAAAAAAGAATGTTCAGATACCATTATTCTTTCAATGAAAAGCTTCTACATGTTACAGAGCCCAAATGGGGTTGGACAATGGCAATTGGCCAGTACTTTCTTTCATACAAACTAAAATAAACACAATGCAGGAAAAACTAGGAAACTAAAGTTCAGAAATAAACAGAAATGTCACTGACCTGTTTTGGAGCAAGGGAAAAAGTTAGACTTTGCAGAAAGTCAGGTACATCCAGTTGCTACAACCCTGTTACACATGGGTTGTATAATTGGCTATCAGAAGAGATCAAAATTTAAAGATAAAGTTTCTGAAACAGAAAAGCATAAACAAACTGATGCTCATTTTACTTATATCTCTTCCACATTCCTTTGAGTGAATTAAGAATTTCTGAGTATAGTTACTATTGATTGCCACAATATTGCCTGCCAAATCTCATGCAAATTATCATTGCATTGGACATTTAGAAAAAAAAATTCAGGTTTTATATATATAT
>NW_022900913.1:19471293-19515097 GCF_012274545.1 Fukomys damarensis
TGACAGGGTCTCACTATATAGTTGACACTAACCTGGAACTCACTGTGTATTCCAGGCTGGTCTCGAATTCACAGCCATCCTCCTGCCTCAGCCTCCCAAGTGCTGGGAATACAGGAATGTACCACCACACCTGACTAATTCAGGTTGTATTTAACAAAAGCAACATATCACATTACTACCACAGCTCTCTTCAGGAAGCACAAATCCTAGTTACAACAAGGATCCTGTCTCCTCCCTTACTACCATAGAATTTCCCATCCTAAAGTCATGCCTGGAAATAAGAAATAACTCCTTAATGTTAGTAAAATACCTTACATCCATACAATGAGGAATAGATAGTAAAAGAGAAAGGTATATAAAACATGTACATTACCCTGCTGATTTTCCTGAATGGCTGTATTAATACAGAATTTTTGGAACATATAAATAATAATATTTTGGAAGAAATAAATAATAATTTGGAACAAATAAATAATAATAGGAAATAAAATAAACTGATCTAAACCTTAGTTATCAAGTTCCAACATTGTGTTCTTAAATCATATATCTAAAAAATCAAGAATTCTTTATTTGAACCTGAATTTGATATGTGAATTCACATATATTTTGGTGTCAATAAATTTGTTTCACTTTTTCCTAGAATATGATGATCTTTTGATATGTCGTGTCAGATCTTCTTTACTTTCAAGGTTATTTCTTTTATTATCTTCCAGTACTGTCTCTGCTGAAGTCACTGATAATACTTTCTGTGTTTTCTAATTCAATGACAAACTATTCTTTTAAGTCACCTATGTGCATTATCTTCTGTACTGCTCTGTGATATTTCTTTTTTCCTCTTACATTCACTGCATTTTCTCCAGGTTTTTCTTATACTTTAAATTTTATATTTGTATTTCATTTGTCATAATCTTCATCTATTTTTTAGAAATCTACAATCATTTCCTATTGATATTTCATTAGCTTATCAGCAATTTTATTATTGACATTTTTCACTAAAAATATTAAAAGTCTAGAAAAATGTTGTTGTTGGCCATATATATATATATATATATGTATGTATAAATTTATTTATTTGAGACAGGGTCTCACCGCTCACTCTGTATTTGAAACTGACCTGGAACTCACTATCTAGCCCAGGCTGGTCTCAAACTCACAGCAATCCTCCTGCCTCAGCCTCCCGAGGGCTGGTATTACAGGCGTGCATTACCACGCCTGGCCAATTAGTGGCTTTATTGATGGTAACTAAACAATATTCTAGCCTCAAAATCCAACAAGAAGAAAAAAAGCATGTTACATTCGATAGACTGTTTATAAAATAGATATAATGAAAATCATATACCCAGAATAAATAGATATAAATATGATATTTGTAATATTAATAGTTATGTGTGTCATCTATATGAAGTTAAAAATAGAATTAATCAATGCCCACAGAATTAGAAAATAAATATCCTTGAAGAGTGAGAATTGAAGCAGACATGAAAGAAATTTATGGAGTGATAGAAACATTCAATAACCTGATTAGGATAAGGGTTGTGCAGGTGTAGAGCTTTCTGAGACTTATTTAAACTCATTAGTTTGTGTGTGCTTCATATTCTGTGCATCTCCACATGTGTACATTGTACTTCTCGTATGAAAAACGATTTAAAAAGTTAACGTATCACAAATGATAGCATCATTTTCAGGACAACAGGTCTTGGAAGGTTTACAAGAAGTCAGGATGCTACTTCTTTCTTTGTTTCTTTGTTTGTTTTGTTGAGACGGCATCTCACTATGTAGTTGAGACTGACCTGGAACTAACTGTGCAGCCCAGGATGGTAAAGATGCTTCTTAAATGAAACAAAAGCTAGAAATTGTGTGCAAGTATATAAAGAACACATACCTTCCTGCTGATGTCTTTTCTTATTCTTCACTTAGCCATTGTTCATGCATGACCAGGGTGATGCTTTACTCTGTCCTTTCTGCTAAAGAAAGGACAGTTTCTTCCATTGGTTTGTGGCCCAAAATTGGCAGTGGGGGATTCTGCTATGGACTGTAATGTATGCACCTGTGAAATAAAGTTGTCCCTTAGCTAAATTCAACCATTAATTTGCAGAAAATAAAGAAAATATGGCCAATATGTATATTTCAATATAGTAGCACTCAATAACAAAATAAATAATAAATATTAATATAATTTAAACTGAATTATTTGTTATTAAAATGTACTTAAAATACAATTTTTAATTCATACTATGAACAAATAGGAAAAAACAATGAGGATGCATTAATTACAGTGGTAATTGCTCGATATATCTCCACTTTGTCGCAAGAGTTATGCTTTGAAAAATCACCTTTGCAAATAAAAAAGTGCTACAAATCTGACATTTGTAAGTAGTATAGTTTCAGAAGACAGGGTCTGATATCTTATAAAGACAGAGGCACCTTGTATTTTGTAGGAACAATACCCATTTTACTCATTGGTAAATCATATTAAGTGTCTACTCCTACCAGGCTCTGAGTCATTTTTGGCAATCAAGGGATCTCAGGCATAGAGAGATGTTTCACTGCAGCATTGATTGTTCTTTAGCTAACTTGGAAAGTGTGGTCTAGACATTGTTGACACCACAGAAAGGACTTTTATGATTTCTCAAATTTTGATCATTTCAAAAAATTATATGTAATCTTATTTTTGTTTGACATTTTGATTATCATGTCCTCTAAATATATGAAATTTAATGTTAGGTCTTTTATTCAGCGTGAAATAAAATCTTTTCTGGCTAAGTTTCCACAGATTTATGCTGAAAAGTGTTGAAAATTATGATGCACCCAGAATTTGCTTCCTGCTCTCACAGCTTTCATCAAAGCTTTCATGTCAGTTTGGGTGCTCTCATCGCTCAAGTGCAAGCCTTGGAACATCAGTGTTCTCCTATTTTCTTTGTCATTACTCAATCAATTATATTTTATGCGTGTGTGGAGAAAGACTTAAACAGGAAAATGCACATTTTGTAGAAACTACAGATAGGAGACAATGATTAGCTTTGGAACAAGGTTGTAGGATTCTAAATAAATGACTATTAGCATCTACATATCTACTTACTCTACAAGTTATTTCACCTCCTCTATCAGATAAAATCTCCTTTTTACTTATTACATGATAAACCAGTTTTTGTTGTAGGAAAAATACACCAAGAAGGGCATATAGGTAATATTTGTACTCAACTACAGAAAGCTCATGTACTTCTGGAGCACTATTCTTATTCCTTAATTCATGTTTCTATTTCCTCAGATTATAAAATTAGGATTAATTTATATGTCATTTATTTCTCCTGAGAAGAAACCATGACCTTTAGAAATATAGATGCCAATATGAATCCATTTAATTAGTGTTATTTTAGGAAAGAAAAATATATTTAGGTGCCAGTGGGTTGAATATAAATCTTGGCTCTATTATTAATAGAAAGAGAATTATTCTCGAAACAAACTTCATAAATTAAATATTCTCTACACATTTAAAGAATTTTTAAAATACATTTTTCCATACTGAAAAAGATTTAAATAACAAATGGTAACTCGATCTAGTAACACTAATATTTGTTTAATCATTAATAGAAAAAATGTGTAACTCCAAAACCAATTATTTTCAGTATCACAATTAAAAGAGACTTACAAGTTTTTTCAATTAACTGTAGAGTATTGAAGATCTTTAAGGATATCTGTAAAGAGTTTATAATTTATATCAAGGGACTATCAATTTTTAAAGAAAGCATAGCATTTACTTACCACAACCCAAAAGTATCTGCAGTTTCAACTGTTCAGTAAGCAGAGCCCCTTACTTCAACTTGTTAGTCAATGACAAATAACAAAGTGTTTTAATCATAGTTTGTGAGAATATTTTACCTTGACAAGTTCACTCATGGCTCATATCTATCATGTAAGTTCACATATTTGTTCAAATTATTTTAATTTGCACAGGAGATAGACACATTCACTAAGACATTTTGTGGAGTGCATATAGGTGGAAAACTGAAAAGTGCATAGTGATGTAAAATACCTAGTGTGCTTTTTTTTTTTTTAACCTAAAGGAGCAAAACAAGAGTGGTGAACTCACTTTGAAATTTTGCTTTGTGCTGACAGTTGAACTATAACTATATTTCATAAACCATAGCTCTCCCAAGTTACTGAAAATAAATTGATTTTCTGGAAATATGCGACACACAGGTTCTCAGTATGAGTCTTGAACAGTCTGTCCCTAAAGTAGTTATTACCATTTACACCTCTGACCTGCCAGTATCTTCGGTGCTACTGCAGTTTTTCATGTACTTCAAAAGCTACAGATCTGTTTCCATCGCTCTTAATCTAATATAAACTGCACATGCTTCTATCAGTAAAGACTTTCATTTTTATCCTTCTTCGATTTCATGACACCAATTGGTTCTATATTTCATAGCAAAGGGAGCAGAATGAAATTACACATCTCTCAGATTTCAGCAATATCTTCTTTATGTGATTCAGGACCTCCATACAAAGAAGAGGTCATTCTCAATATTTCAGACAATGTCTCTTTCTGGGGATTGTGTATGATAAACTTCACAATGTAACTGATTTGAGATGGTAAGTATATGTTTATTTGGACAGTAGTAAAAATAATTTAAAGAAAGTGAGTCCTAAAATGACAACTCTCTATATAAACATAGACAGTTTTAAATATATTGGTCAAATCCATGGGATATACTCTAGTCCATAAGGCAGAATGTGAATTATTTGAGGAAGGAAAGGTATTGGATTATTTTCACCTGATACAGACACCATTAGTAGCCATAAAAGTGGAAGCAAAACACAAAAAAATAATCAAAATGAAAAAATATTTTCTGACTCTTAAAAAATGCTAGATGAAAAACATACTGCATTTTATTTTAAAATACTGGTTTTATTTTTCTTAAAGATTAAATATATGCTATTTTGAAAACATTATTTTAACTGATGTATTTCTACTCAAAATTATTGTCAATGCTTAAAAACTACAAGGAAAAAGAAACAAGGAAAGAAAACAATGAAATGAAAATGCTAAGTGGAAGAATTGATGAAAAAAACTTCATGGAGCTTCTTATACCATATATGTATTAAAAGATTAGTTGGAGAATCAACTCAGAGCAAATAAGAAATGATCAAAATGCAAGCTTTTGAGAGATAGGAAAGTGGGGGTGTGGTTAAGGTAGATAGTGAGGGGTCAAATTTCATTTGTACAATGATGTTACAGAATGGCTTTAGCCTGTGTTGATGTCCAAGTAATTTCAATTCATTGCATTAGATATGGTAGAATTAGTTCAGATATTCCAGTCTGTTGATCTGAGACAGCAATATATTAACTGTCTTTCACAAAACTGCCAGGTGCTAGAGAGAATGTTAAGGTCTCAGTAATACAGATGGTTCTCAGGGAAAAGATCCAGTCCTGGTGTGAAAGCAGAACTCTGAATATAGATTTTTGACTAGAGGAGGATTTGCATATGGTATAATCCACTGGGCCAACCAGGGGTGGATTCCATGTCTATGACTGGGTAATTGACTGGAATGACTTGTCTGAACAGATGTAAGCTGATTTGAAAGAATGGAGAATGGAGTCCTGATGGGAACCTGTAGCTGGATCTGAATAAACGCAGGACTGCTGCCAGAGAGCAGGAATTAAGCCTCCTGAAAACTGGAGGTGTGTGACCATGTACCAGGAGTGAACCCAGAATCACAAGCCAAACAAGATCAACAAAAGGAACAGCTGTCACCATAATAATACAGGTATAAAATAAGAAGAAGAAGAAGAAGAAGAAGGAGGAGGAGGAGGAGGAGGAGGAGGAAGAAGAAGAAGAAGAAGAAGAGGAAGAGGAAGAGGAAGAGGAAGAGGAAGAGGAAGAGGAAGAAGAAGAAGAAGAAGAAGAAGAAGAAGAAGAAGAAGAAGAAGAAGAAGAAGAAGAAGAAGAAGAAGAAGAAGAAGAAGAAGAAACCAGAAAACGTAATGAGATTCAAAGGAAGGAACTCTAGAGGTAGTAATACTAAGGGACACTCAGATATGTGCTATAAAGTATTTACGTGGGCTTAGTATACTTCTGTATTTACTTTAAAGCAACAAGATTGTGTTAAGTATCTCCTTAGGGTTACAGTCTGGGCTAATGCATCATTCAACCTACACATGTTCCTGGTAGAAATGATCACATTTAGAGCCCACATTTACGGGAATAGCTTCAGAAACTCAATGGGTTTATTGGGTAGACTAATATGATCAGGTTTCCTCTGAATGAGTAACTGGGAAACCTAGTTATTTTACAGATGAACAACATAATTATTGGGAAATCTATGTGTCGGTTTAGCACTGTTCTTCCTTGAGACAAAAACTGGCAATACTCTATTGCAAAACTTAGTTGGCTATAATAAAGGAACTATATACATGTTTTGGGTTGGAAATTTGTGAAGGCTAAAATAAAGAATATGTGATTAAAATATTTCCCCCAGCACTGTAAAGAAACAAACAATAATAGCAATGAAATATTTTTTTTTGAAAATAGACTTTTCTGTCTAATTAGAAATAAAACTGTCTTGTCTTAATCACTCAGGCTAAACAGATAGTTATTCACTCCTGTATCAAATTCTCTTTTCTCTATTGACAGCCACCTAAAGTCTTCTTGCCCATGGATGTTTCTTGTACTGCTGAATTTAGTCACACTTAAATGAAGGATCTTTAAGAGGATGAAGTTCTGTACTTTAACCTTGAAGTAGTAAAAAATTATAAACAACCTGTAGTTATAACTATATGAACTCTTTATTTAAGAAACAGACTTGGAAGACAAATACACCACTTACTCATGGTTTGGACTTTTAGCAAGTAACTTAGCATACTTTAGTTTTCTCATTAGTAAAATGGAAGTGATAATAGTACCCAATTACTAGGCCTTCAGTGAAGATTGTATTAGTGCATGTGTGATGCTTTAAAAAGTATGTAGAACACGTTAACAATGGCTACTAATCAGTAACAGTAGGAGGAGGAGTTGGAGGCTTTTGGGGATTTGGCAAATAAAAAACATGATTCCTAATTAAATCTATTTTCTATTTCTGAGGAACAAACAAAACAAAATGAAGTATAAATGAAGTACTTGAATTGTTAACAAATAAGCATTTTATACATTTTAGCAGTACAACTTCTTGTTTCAGTATTAGAGTATAATGTGAAAGGATTTCTCCAAACTAATATATCTCCTCAAATATTCAATTTCATAAAAGTGAAGAATAACTTTCTAGCTTAATTATTTTGTTTTTTTGAGACAGGGTCTCTCTATGTAGTTGAGCCTGACCTGGAACTCACTATGTAGCCCAGGCTGATCTCAAACTCACAGTGATCCTCCTGCCTCAGCCTCCCAAGTGCTGGGATTATAGGTGTGCTCCACCATGGCCACCTAATTATATCTTAAATATTGAAGGATTGTTACAACATAATTGATATGATATAGAATTATTATAATATCAAAGTAGGTTGAGGAACTAGCAATTGATTAAAGAATTTTTTTGTTTTGTTTTGTTTTTGTTTTTTGTTTTTTTCTGTTTTTGTTTTTGGTACATGGGATGGAACTTGGGACCTTGTACTTGCAAGGCAGGTGAAGGCACCACTGAGTTAAATCCCCAACTCTGATTAAACAACATTTAAATTCAGACATGTTCTATTGTATCAGGTACAGTGAGTCAAATTTCTTAATATTGTTGAGGCTGGAGAACAGAGAAAACCATTGAGCAAGTTAGTCGACAATCACAATGAAAACCACATTATTTCTAGAAATGTAAGTGTAGTTTGAACAAAAATTAACCATTCAATAATGTAAGAATATTTTAGAAAATAAATCTACCATCTTGTCTACATTTTCCTGGAGTCTAATTTATTGGTTTTAGATGACAATATTTATTAGGCATAGTCTACTGAGTGTGAGTTCCACTAGACTGTGCTATTCCCATGTTCAATCTTCCTTCATTGAAATCCCAGGCCATTTTGTGATGAAATATCCCTGAGACTCATTATTATGCACACTTGAGTGTTATAACTATGCACTTTCTTTAGACTGTAGAACAAAAAGCAGTTTTTTAATCTGTATTAAAACTCATTATGTCTGCGCAGCCAGAATATGCAGTGATAAATAGTTCAAAACCCAAGAAAAAGGAGCCATTTGGGACGAGAGACAGCATCAGGTAGGGGATCACACTGATGGCTTTGTTGGAAAGCTTACATGGAATTTAACCAATGCCTACTTCTAGTTCATATTTCCCATGCAGTTTCATATAGTATTTGTGTGGGAACTTATTATTAGAAAAGGTGCAAACCTGTATACACAATTAAAAAGAGAGAAGGCACTGTTTTAAAATCTTTAAAGGATATTTGTGCTATAGAAATAATACATATTGGGGGCCGGGATTTAGCTCAGTGGCACTGCTCCTGTCTTATAAGTGCAAGGTCCTGAGTTTGATCCCTGGTACCAAATAATAATAATAATAATAATAATAATAATAATAATATTAAAAAATAAATCACTGAAAGTAAAGTTAGTGACTGAGCAAGAACAGCTAGAGAAACAAAGCTCTTGTTAAGTTAAAATTTATCTACAAGACATATAGAGTATGTGAGTTTTGATAGGTATTAAAAAATATTGATGACTATTGTACTGTATTAGTCAACTTTCTCAACACTGGAAAAAAATATATATGACACCTACAACTTAAAAGAAGAGATTCATTCTGGTTTCGAGATTCAGTGTATTCAATCAGTGATCAGCTGGCTCTCAGGCAGAACAACTGGCAGGGCAGAAAGGCACGTTAGAGTAAAGCTCTCCATAGCAAGTCATTAGGAAGCAGAAGGAGCAGGGGTCCAGATGAGAACGCGCCCTTTCGGGGCACGCTCCGGACGATGCGCCCCTTCTGACCGGACTCCACCCTTGAAAGTGAGATTGGGGGGCATTTCATATTTAAATTATGAGTCACTTTCTCTTATTAACTAATATTTGAAAATATACATGTCATGGTAATAAGTAAATATTTACTTAAACTATGTAAAATAAAATCTGCAAAAATATTCAGCTATTTTTGAGACTAACATGAAATTCTCTGAAGCCAATGGTAAGGAATAAAGTAAAATTCAACACATTTTAAAAAGTAAAGTTTAATATAATACATGTGTATGTATCATTTTTGTATTATGTTGGTACTGGCATACACATGCATTTAATTTCATGTGGATTTTTATATAAAATGTGTAAAAACATCTATGTTTGTTCTTGCAATTTATCTATAGTAAATTATTTTATGTAATCAGCTAATATGCATTGGAAGTACACATTATACACATGTCTAAATATGTATAATTTCCCTATGATACCAGCGTCTGAAAATCTTAAATAGTATAAAGGATAGTTTGAAGAAAAATTAAATCCTTTCCAGACATTAGTTTTTACAAATAAATTATACATGCATAGAATGATGAAATACGTTTTAAAAATTACAATGTCCATTCTTTAATCTTAGACAAGCAATGAGTAAAATTTATTAATAAATTTGGTTTGGGATACTCTTGCACATTTATTTTTCAATACTAAATTTTAAAAGAACTTGCTAAAATCTTTGACTGATGTTGATGTTGATCAGATTACACTAGGTTGAATTTACATAAAATATTTAGTATTGGTTTTTAGACACTGCTGTTCTCTGAACTAGGAGATATGACTGCACTCTTATTCAAATATCTTAATTTGCATTTTTGTTTTTCACCTAAATATATTGGACATTTGTGGCTATTTTAAGGCTGTGGTAGTTATGTTCTAGTCATTTTAACTGTTATTACAGTCATTCTAACACTATTTTCAAGCACAGGTTTCTTAAAACATACTTCACACATCATTTAATTCATCTAATTATAGTATACAATCCAGTGGTTTTTTGGTTTATTCACTAGTGTAGCCATAACCTTTCTTTATTTCTACCTCTATTCTCACTTTTTCTCTCTCACATTCCACATTAAACACTTATCTAAATTCTGTTCTCTTTCTTCCCCCTCTCCTTTCTCTTTCTCTCTCTTTCCCTGTGTGTGTGTGTGTGTGTGTGTGTGTGTGTGTGTGTTTTATGGATCTTGAAAGTAATATTTGTCTAAAACATATGATGAAGAGTTCACTCATTTAGTGATGAAAATTTAAGTTGATTACTATCATGGCTTTTGTAAAAAGTGCTTCAATACACTTGAAATTGCAAATATTTTTCATGATGACTCTTTATCTTTATGTATGTATCCATTGAAATTTCCAAGTTATGTGGTAATTCTTTTCTTTTTACATTTTTCAGAATATCCATATTTCCCTTACATATATACCAACTTTACTCCAAGACTAATATATAAGATTTCCTTCTTCCCACATTCTCAACATTTATTATATTTTCTCTTCTTATATAATTACCATTCTAACATGTGTAATATCTCAATAGGATTTCATTTTTCTTCCAATGGAAATAATTGATTTTTTTAGACTTTTTAAGTATTATTTTGACCATATATAAGATCTCTTTTGAGAAATTCTTAGACTATTGTTGACCATTTTTACTGTAATTATTTATTTTCTTGTTTCTATATTAAATTTATTAATTTTTACTAATTAACCTTCAATTTGTACTGCTTGAAAATTCTGCACATTCTTTCTGTTGGTCATTTCTTTTACTGTGCAAAACAGTTTCTGGTAAATAGAATTATATCTGCTTATCTTTGTTTTGTATTTGGCTTTGCTTTTGATGTTGTATCTGAAATCATTGCCATGGCAAAAGATCATAGGTTTTTCCCAAATATCTTCTTCTGATAACCTCACACATTTACATTTATTCTGTCTTGATTTTTTCTCTATATTGAAAGTCAAAAGTCTAATTTAATCCTTATACATATGAGCATGAAATTTATTGAAGAAAATTCCCCATTTTACATTTTTTGGCACCTGTATTGAAAATAAATTAGCTGTGTATTCATAAATTTATTTCCAGGATCTCTATTCTGTTCCCCTGAACTCTATGCTTGTTTTTTATACTAATGCCATGTTTTTTTGGTTACTATTAGCTTGTGTTATATTTTAGTGTCTGGAAGTGTGATGCCCCAAGCTTTACTATTTTTTTTTTAAGATGTTAGTGATTTTTTTGTGTTTCCATATATTTTTTGGACGTTTTTTCTATTACCAAGAAGAATATCATTTGCATCTTGCTATACACTTTTTTGAGACTATATTATCTTGAGCAATGTAGAAATTTTGAACAATTTTATTTTTCAATACATGTAAATGCATATTTTTTACTTTATGAGGGCTTCAAATTTGTCTTTTTTTAAAATTAATTAATTTTATTGGTATATTCAAGGTATACAATGTAATAACATTCATCATTGGAAATTTGCACCTTCACATAATCCCCCTTGATTCTTATTTCTCCCCCATTCTGCTGTCCTTCACCCCCTCTATTTATAAACACTTTGTTTCCATTTTTTTCATTTTCTCATTTCAATTCCTTCCCTCCTTTCTTTTTCTCTACCCTCCCATTTCCCTTTCCTCTTCACTCCTTTTCTTTTTATTTCACATTATCTGTTATACCTTGTAGTCCTTATTTACACTTTCAATTTCTCAAACTAGAGAAACAACTTGCTATTTACACATATGCACCCTATTTATTTCACTTAGAGTATCAGCTCTATGTGCATCCATTTAGCTACACATGTCTCTAATTTCTCCTTCTTTAAGACTGAGTGGTACTCCATTTTATTAACACACACACACACACACACACACACACACACACACACACACACACACATTTTCTTTATCCAGTCTGCTGTTGATGGGCAATTTGGCTGCTTCCAAGTTCTATCTATCACTAATTGTGCTGCTATGAACATGTGTGCACATGTATCACTGTGGTATGTTTCTTTTAATTATTTGGAGAAGATACCCAGCAGGGGGATAGCAGGATCCAGTGGGACCTCCAAACCTAGTTGTTTGAGGTATCTCCATACTGATTTCCACAGTGGTTGTACCAGTCTACACTTCCACCAGCAGTGGAACAGAGTTTCTCGTTTCTCACAGACTCACCAGTATTTGTCATTGGTTTATTTCATGAGAGCAGCCATTCTTTCTAGGGTGAGGTGGAATTTCAGTGTTGTTTTCATCTTCACCTCTTGAATGACCAGTGATGTTGAACATTCTTTCGTATGTTTGTTTCCTATTTATACTTTGTCTGAGAAATGTCTGTTCATTTCAGATGCTCATTTTTGGATAGGGTCTTTAAATTTAGGAGGTCTGATTTTTTTTTAAGTTCTTTATATAGTCTGTATAGTAGAACTTTGTCTGAGGAAGAGCTGGTGAAAAGCTTTTCCCAAATTGTTGTCTCTTCACACTATTGGTAGTTTCTCTTGAGGTGCAGAAGCATTTCAATAAGAGTTCCCACTAGTTTGTTTTTTGTGCAAGTTCATGGGCAACTGAGGTTTTATTCATACATAAAATCTTTTCCTATGCCAATGTCTTCAAGAGTTCTACCTAACCCCTCTTCTAGCCAGTTTAGTGTTTCTGTTTTAAAATTTAGATCTTTAATCTATTTCAATTTCAGTTTAGTGCATGATGAGATATACAGGTCTAGTTTTAATCTTTGGCAAGTTGAAACCCAGGTTTTCCAGCACCACTTCTTAAAAAGGCTATATTTTCTCCAGTGAGGATGTTTAACTCCTTTGTGGAAGATGAGGTGGCTGAGTGTATCTGGACTTGTTTCTGCATCTTCTAATCTGTTCCAATGGTCCTCAGGTCTGTTTCTTTGCCAGTACCATGTTTTTTGTTTTGTTTTGTTTTGTTTTGTTTTAGCTTTGTGGTATAGTTTCAAGTTGGGATTGTTATACCCCCTAACTTTTCTTTATTACTTTGGCTATTATTTTATTCTTTATTACTTTGCTTTATTACTTTGAATTGCTTTGGCTATTCTAAGTCTCTTCTTTTTCTAAATGAATTTTTGGATTGTTTTCTCAAGGTCTGTGAAGTGTGCTGCTGGGATTTCAACTGAGATTACATTGAATCTATATAGCAATTTTAGAGGCATGGCTATTTTCACTATGTTGATTCTTTCTACCCAGGAGCCAGGAATGTCTTTCCATTTTCTGATGTCTTCTTTAATCTCTTTTTTTTTTTTTCAGAGTGTTGTAGTTTTCAGAGTGGAGGTCTTTGATATCTTTTGATAGGTGAATTCTTAGGTATTTCATTTTTCGGATGGTACTATGAAAGGAATTTTTTGCCCCACTTCTCTCTGAGTGAATCTTTTTCGTGTACAGGAAAGCTATTGTGTGTTGACCTTGTATCCAGCTACTTTGCTAAATTTTGTTAGAAGACTTGGTGGAGTTCTTGGGGTCTTCTAAATAGAGTATCATGTCATCTGCAAATAATGACAATTTGACTTCTTAATTTCCTATCTTTATTACTTTAATTATTTTTCTCTTGTCTAATTGCTATTGCTAGTGTTTCCAAAATTATATTGAAGAGGAGTGGACATCCTTGTGTAGTTCCTGGTTTTAGTGTGAAGTATTTCAGTTTTTGACCATTTAATATAACATTGGCTGTTGGTTTTCCATGGATGTCTTTTATCAGATTGTGGTAGAGACTGTCTGTTTTAATTTTTGGAGGGATATTATCATAAATGTGTGTTGGATTTTGTCAAATTCTTTTTCTGCATCAATTGAGACTGTCATATTCATTTTGTCCTTGGCTTTATTAATATAGTGTATTACATTTATTGTTTAGTGTATGTTGCACCATCATCCCTGCATCCCTGCGATGAATCCCACTTTGTCAGGCTGTGTGATCTTCTTAATGATCTCCTGCATTCTATTTGTATCTTATTAAAGATTTTTGCATCTATGGCATATAGTTCTCTTTTTTTGGTTAGGTCTTTCTCTGCTTTGGGGATCAAGGTGATTCTTGCTTCCAGAAATGAACTTGGGAGTATTGCTTCCCATTCCATTTCATTGAAGATTTTAAACAGGAGTGGCTGTAGTTTCTCTCTAAATGTCTTGTAGAATTCAGCAGTGAAGCCATCAGGACCTGGACTTTTCTTAGTTGGTGAGTTTTTAATTATGTTTTCAATTTCATTGATTGATATTGGGTTGTTTAGAATTTTTAGGTCACCTTCAATCACCTTTGGTAATTCATACATATCTAGGAATCTGTTAATCTCTTCTGTATTTTCCATCTTATTCACGAATAGGTTCTCAAGGTAGGTACTGAGGACCCTCTGAGTTTCTGCTGGGTCTGTTGTAATTTCACCCTTTTAATTTCTAATTGCATGGCTTTGGACCTTTTGTTTTCTTTTTTTACAGGGTTGGCTAAGGGTTTGTCAATCTTGTTTATTCTTTCAAAAAACCAACTCTTTCCTGCATTGATTTTTTTTTTTTGTATTGATCTCTTAGTCTCCTTTGCATTAATTTCTGCCCTGATCTTTATAACTTCCTCCTTTGTACGAGTTTGGGGTTTGTCCTGTTCTTCATTTTCTAGAAGCTTGAGATTCAGAATCATGTTGTATAATTGAGCTCACTCTGTTTTCCTAATGTGCATATTCACTGTTATGAATTTGCCTTGTAAAACTGCTTGTGTTGTTTCCCATAGATTATGATATGTTGTACTATCTTTGTCATTTCATTGTAGGAACTGTCTGATTTGTTCTTGAATTTCCTCTGTGACCTATTGGCTATTCAGAAGTGTGTTGTTTAGTTTCCATGTGTTTATGAAATTCTTTTGGTTTTTTTGCTATTATTAATCTCCAATTTCATCATACAATGGTCTGATAATATACAGGGGATAACTTCAATTCCTTTGCACTTACTTAAATATGTTCTATGAACTAGTATCTGGTCTATTTTGGAGAATGATCCATGTGCAGGCAAAAAGAATGTGTTTTCTGATTTTGTGAGGTTGAACACTCTGTTAATATCTGTTAAGTTCATTTGTTCACTAGTTTGATTGAGTACTACTATTCCCTTGTTTATTTTTTGTACTGTTGATCTGTTCGCAACAGTGGAGTATTGAGGTCTCCCACTACTATCGTATTAGTGCTTATATGATTTTTCTTGTTTGTCAGTATTTGTTTTATATAGCTGGGCACACCTCTGTTTGGTGCATATATATTTTTATGATTGTCATCTCTTTCTCTTGGATTGTTCCCTTTACAAGGATGTAGTGTCTTTCTTAATCAGTGTTTGTTTGAAATCTATTCAATCTTCAAAGAGGATAACTACTTCTGATTTTTTTTTAATTCCTGTCACATGGAGGAGTGTTTTCCATCCTTTAACTTTCAATATATTAGTTTCTTTTTGAATAAGTGGGTGTCTCGTGCGAAGTATATAGCTGCATGCAGTATCTTGCTTCTTTACCCATTTTGCCAATCTATTTCTTTTGATTGGTGAATTGAGACAATTAACATTGATGTTTATAACTGATATGTATTGACTTATCCTTGTCATGACTTTTTCTTTTTGTTTCATTGTCCCCTTTTGCATTTAATTTCATGTTGTGCTGGATGGATTAATTCATCTCAGCTTCCTGTGATTGTGATCTTCATTGTCTTTTCCTAGGACATTGTTTAAAATTTTATTGAGTGTTGTTTTAGTATTCACAAAGTTTCTAAGGTCATGAAAGTATCTCAATTCTCCATCAATTTATTTATTTATTTATTTATTTATTTATTTATTTATTTAGTACTGGGGATCCAGCTCAGGTCCTTGTGCTTTTGAGGCAGGTGGTGGAACCACTAAGTTAATTCCCTGGCCCTCTCCATCAATTTTAAAACATACTTTTGCAGGGTACATCACTGTGGTTTGGGGGTTGTTTTCCTTTAGGGTTTGAAATATATCACTCCACACTCTCCTTACCTTGTGAGTTTGTGTTGAGAAGTCTGCTGTGATTTCCTTGGGCTTTCCTTTTTCTGTGATTTGCTTCTTTTCTCTAACTGCTTTTAGAATTTTGTTTTTCTGTTGGGTTTCTGGAATCATAACTATTATATGCCTATGTGCAGATTATTTTTTGATCAAGGCTAGTTGGAGTCCTATAAGCTTTTTTTATCTGTATGCCAGGTTCTTTCACCCTATTTGGGCAGTTTTCTTCCATTACTTCAGTGAATTTTTTTTTTAATGTTGTCTGTACTCTCTCCTGTTTCTTCATTGACTCCAGTCAGTCTTATGTTATTCTCTGAATCGTCTAGTAGCTGCTGGATTGATCTCTCATGTTTAATCTCAAGTCCCTCTTCAGGTGCCACTTGTGGCAGTCCAGTGGTCACAACACGAATATGCCTGAGTTAGGGAGTGAGGATTGAGAAAGGAAAGAACACTCAAACCTGAGTGGAGACCAAGGGAAGTCTATTTATTTTAAAGAAAGAGCTCTTTTTAAAGGCACATCAACAGGAAGCACCAAGCAATTATCTTTATCTTATGCAAAGATTGGATTTCCTGACTCCTATAGATAACATCAGATCTTTGGCTATCTCTTCCAGTTCCTCCCATCCCAGGGTCAAAGAACAAACAAGTTTAACGAACAAGAGTCCTTGAAAAGGAACAAATGTTACATTGTATCAGTGCCTTAATTGTAGAGGAAGAAATTATTTTTCAAATGTCAAACGCCAGTGGGCCATGACTGGATCCCACACTTTTGATGGAGTTTTTAATTTCTTGGAAATCTGTTTGCACCTGTTTTATGGATTCCATTTGTTTCCAATGTTGGGATTATATCATGTTTCTCAGCTTCTCTATTTTTATCTGTGTCTGATCTAGATTTATTAATCATGTCTTGTACTGTGGGCACAATCTCTGCTGTTATCTGAGAAATTATTTCTGATTTCATTTTTTTCCAAGTCTTCTTCTGTTGCCATTTCAGGGAGTCCAGGTTGTTGAGTTTCAGATTGTTCCGTCTCCTTTTTCTTTGGGCATGCCTTAGGTGATCTGGAAGTCTGGATTTGAGATTTATCTCTGTGTCTCCTCATTTCAACAGATGCAGCCTGCTGTGCCTTTGCTGAGGGAACTTTCTGATCACCCAGTGGTCTTCAATTCTCAATAGGCCACCAAGCAGCCTTTATTCTGCTGCTCCACTTTACACCAATTCCTGGGTTTAGAAGAGTGGCCTCCTATATCCCTGAGCTGACCTTTTGTCTGGGTGGGCTTCTGGATGGGGCCTGTGCACACTTGGTATGACATCTAGGTTTGTCTCTCACTGGGGCCCTTATGTAGCTTTTGTCCTGGGGGAGCCTTTGGCTGAGGGCTTTGTATCCCAGTTTCTGTTGTCTGTTTAGGTTTCTGGCTAGGGTCTTCAGGCACTTATCAGTGGTAACAGGGTAAGCTGCTGGCTGTTGCTTATGCTTCTATGTAGTTCTTTTTTCAGGTGGGCCCCTGGCTGTACCTGATGATATGACAGGATGAAGCTTACACACCTGTGTAGCTCTTTTCTAGGTGGCCTGTGGCTTGGGGATGTGTGACCAGACTTCTGGGTTTGGGGCAGGATAGTGCCCTAGCTGGGACTCACCTGCACCTGCACCAATCTGGCCCACACAGCTGATCCCTGGGATGTGCATGTGCTTACTGTTGGTATGGTGAAACTCTGGACCTTCCTTGAAGTTTTCAAGATCTTCCCCTTGCCTTCAGTGTGTCCTGAAATTTTACAGTTCTGTTGTGAGTTTCTCTTTCATCGATGTTTTACAACTTCAAGGTCAACATTTCTGACATCTGTGTTTGAAATTGTGCTCACTTTGGCAGCACATGTATATCTTTCAAATGATTAGTTTTGATTCTACTATAATTTTGAGATTGTTTTGATTTATTCATTCAACGGTGTATTGTTAGAAAATAGAAATGCAATAAATTATTATATGCTGATTTTATATCTTACCACTTTACTGATTCATTTATTAATTTTTTTGCAATTGTAAGGTGTTCTGTAAGTTCACATGATCTGAGAACAGTGATAATTTCATTTTTTTCTTTACAATTTGGATGCCTTGTATTTACTTCTCTTTCACAATGACTCTGGATAGGACTTGTTAAATGCAAAAAGGATGAACAAATATCATTCTATTTTTCTCCATTTTTGGTAAAATATTTTCTACATTCCCCACTCAGTTTGATTTCAGTAATTTGTCATAAATAACTTTTGATGCATTGAGATATATTTCTTCTGTATCGTCTTTGGTGATATCTGTGGTATAAAAGAGAAAATATTGTCATTATTTTTTTCTGCTTTTCTTATTTTAACCAAATATATAGACCATGGTCACATATTAGTTGTGGGAATCATGAGTATTGGTTGTTAAGTACTGTTAACTTTAGTAACTCCATATGTGTTGTTTCTCCAGTTTAGCAAGTGGTGTGTTTCCTTTGTGGAATTCCTGAAAGTTACAGTTTCTTGTCTCTGACCTTTAGATGTGTGGTTGTCCGGGTTACTACTACCCACGGTGGGTTGTTTTTTTGTTGAGCCTGTTTGCTCTTTTCCTATGTGACCTTTCAGTTACTATGGTAACCCCATCCCATAATAGTTTGTGGTTTTTTTTGCTTTAAAAGGCCGACGCTTGCCGGCAATAAACGCCGCCTTGATCACTCTTGTCTTCGTCCTTCTTTCTCTCTGCCCCATCTCCACCCCGCTGCTCTTTCAGGTTTGAGACACTGCTGGACAGTGCTCTGCGTCTCCGGCTCGCGACAATTAGTAAGACTTTTAGGGACTATGTGATATAAATTATGTAAATTATGATATCAAAATTATACACTGTGAGAGAATTCTGAATGTGAGTACTTACAATTTTCAGTTTTATACTTTTAAGTATTTTTGTGTTATTCATTATCCTTCTGCTTCAGCACTGGTCTACATGTTAAACATGTCAGGTGGTGACTTATTTTCTCAGATATATCTATCTATATCTATAGATATATATATAGATATAGATATATCTTTATTTCTGAAAAATAGATATACTGGGTACAATAGTTTTGTTTTTTTTCCCCCTTAGCATTTGAATATACCACAGGACACTTTTTTTTGCCTATAAAGTTTCTGCTGAGAAGAGTGCAGAGTGTTACTAGCCTCATTAGAACTCTAATTTACTTTTTACTCTCTCACTGTTTCCAGAAACATTTTTTTTCTTTGAGCCTTGGCAAGGAGATGATAATATGTATTAGTTTAGTCTTAAAATTCTGATTGAGTAAAATTGTAAATTTTTTGACTTTTCACTTTCTGGATATTTTTCTCTTTGTTCGGGGTTGAAGATTTTTCTGCTATTATTTCTTCAAACTATCTCTTTTCCCTTTTACCTTTTCCTGCTCCCAATTAAGTACTGATGACTCATATATTTGCTCTTTTGACATTGTTCCACAAATCCTATAACTTTTCTTCATTTCTTTTCATTTTTTTCTTTGTTTTTTCAAATAAATCATATTGAATTCACAAATTCTTTGTTTTGCTTCATCATTTCTTGGTTTCTAATTTCTGTTGCATTTTAAATTTTTTCCTTGTATGTTTTAGTTTCAGGAATTCTATTTGAGTTTTTTATTTCAATATATCTCAATCTCTTAGTTGAAATTCTGTGCTACATATCTACATTCTCCTTACGTATTTTCTTGAGGTTTGCTGAACATTTTTAAAACAGCTATAGTAAGTTTTTGCTCAGACTAGTTATATTCCTCTATATCTTCAGTGTCAATCACTGGCACCTTGATTTATGTTTTTGTTGCTTTGTTTTGTTTTTAGTGATCTCCTCTTTCCCTAATTTTTCTTAATCTTTGTGGCAGTTTGAATTTTTCTTCATCTGAGCATCAACAGTAAACCTATTCAGAAATCTAGACTGATTTTCTTTTTAGTAGTAAATCTCATAACCACTACAGTTGTCGTCCTTCTAGGACATGCCTTAAGCCTACAACCATCATGGAAGACTCTGCATTAGGCTAAATTTACTTAATTGCTGAAGCTTGTTTTGTAGTACTCTGGAAGATAAGACCCTGGCCACTGAAGACTTCTAGTCACTGTAGATTAGTCTTCCATTCTCTATAGTAGTGAGCCACTGGTAATGTAGATCAGAGCCAGAGTCTATCCTCTATAATTTAGGCTTTCATCTGGTGAGGGTTAAATCAAAAGACTGGATCCATAATTATTGGCTTTTGTGCAGAGAAACAGGGTCATATGTCACAGTGTTTTTTTATTGATGCCAGCTCAATATTGGGTTCAAAGAAAATTTTTTTGTTATATTTCTATTTTTTACCAAAGTGGATCCACAAATTGTGTTCCATGAAGCTAGGGAATGAGTGACATGGGCAACATAAGTTTTTGATTTCTATACTTTTCAGTATTTCGTTTATTATTCTACAATAAGTCACCATGATCTCTTACATAATTTCCCTTATTAAGGTAGTATTTTTGTGTGAAGAAAAATTGCTCAAATTGATGTTTATGTGGAAGGATGATGGCTTGCAAGTCTAATTCTAGTATTTTCCTATATCTTTTCCTATAGTATTTCTGGTAATGTAAAAATGCACCTTGCTTTTTAAATTGTTAATAACTAGGATGTATGTACAAGAACTATAATTAAATTGACATTTGATCAGACTATATGACTGCATTTTCTTGATTTAAATTCTATAGCATATATTTTCTCATTTGAGTCTCTTAAAATTTTCTAAAAAGAAATTTTATTACCTATTTTTATTACCAAATTTTTAATTATATGTACCATAAAAGATGAAGTGGATAGTCATTAAGCAGAGTACATCATTTAAAATTTTATTTTTATTTTAATAGATTTTCTGTATCTCTATGATTTTCTGAGTTATTCTTAGGGTTATAACAGAATTTTCTTAAGACACATTTCAAATTCCAAAACTAGTCACCTGAATTGCCTAATCTAACTCCAATTTGTCTTGGGAAGTTATACTGGTATTTAAAGAATTTTATGTAAAACTGTACTATTGTTAGAAAGACAATTTATAGTATTTTCATATTAAGTTAGAGAAATATAATATTGATGGATAGCAGATGACACACTATCATATTAGTCTTCTCAAAGGCTCTTCGTATAGTACCTTTGTCTTTAATACAGTGTTTCCTTATGGACAGCTGCCAGAAAAATATAGCTTTTAAATGATATTCCCTTACTTCAATATCAATTAAATATATTACTCAAAATATGAGAGACTATTCACATTTCTTATTCACATTATCTTTTTACTCAGTTTTGCATACAGCAAAATGAATAATGATATGGTTTCTTTCTTGTTACAGCAAGGAATTCAGACCTTATAATACTTTTACAAAATAACTATTCTAGATGTTAGAAAAGGTGAAGTTTTGTGAATGGTTTTATATAGTCCTGTGTTAGCTATTTTATATATTTTTATTTTAGAATCTCAAGACATATAGGAAAATCATTTCTATCTAATGTCCTATCCACTTCAATGTCATTGATTTTTTTTTTTTAAATATAACATGAAAAATCTAAAAAAAAATTCTACTGATGAAAAAATGCTAGCAGAAAATTTCAAATGGCATCCATGGTATAGTGACTTTCACTAAGTAGACTTTAACTGTCAAGGAAATATTATGCATTCTTTTGAATGAAGTCTTACTTATCTCAGATTAACCTAAAAGTTATCTTATAGTGGGCAGGTATAAAAAGCCCACATATTTTTTCACTGACCTGGATGATGAAACATATCTCCTGGCTTGCTGATGGCCTCCCTTTCTTTTGTTCTCACATAGGGGAGTGATGGTGGGGACTCAATATTCTGGCATCGTTATTTTATGTATAAGTACTCTGATGTCCTGTGATCTCTATTTTCAGTAACTTTTTTAAGTCTAATTTCCTCACAGAGCCCCTTCTTCAAATTACCATTACATGAAACTTCAGCATACACATTTTTAGAAAAAATATAGTTAAGACTTAAGAAATTGCCAAACATCATTTTTAGTTTTCAGAATACTAAATGTCATTCTGATACTTTAAAAAATTAAATATATTTAATAGATCATAAAATATGCATATTACTCTGGTACTATGTGATATTTTGATACATTGCTTAATGTATAAATCATTTTAAATGTCTTCTCAAAAAATTATTGTTGTTGAGGATAAGCTTAGTTGGTTCACCTTGTTGCTTGGGAATGCTAAGGAGATTAGTACAGCACACTTTGGGAGAGTCTGATTGGGAGATGAAGGCATGAGCTTGAGTAATATATCTGGTCCATACCCCCTTGCTCCTGTTGGTGCTCCCCTGCTGTGCTTCTTGGCTGTCATGAGATAAACAGCTTTGCTCCATCATGCTCTTTTACCAGATGTTCCTACCTTAGAGCCAGCCAACTATCAACTGCATCCTCTGAGTGAGCCAGATAAAACCTATCTTCCTTTAAATTATGGGTGTTGGATAGTGTATATTAGGGTGAAAATGTTCAAAATATTTTGTACTTTAAAGTGCAATACCACACCAGGGTGTCGTACTTTTATTAAACTATAACTTATTAACCACTGGAAATCTTTACGTATTCATCTTTTCCTCTAAGTTTTCCCTTGGAAATAGTATGTTTTCCTTGTTCAAAATCAACAGCCTAATCAGCCTTCTGGAATTCTACTTCTCTTTAAGCACAATCACTGTGGGTTGGCCAGCCCAAGATTCCTATGTTGTGCCTTGAGCCAGTGAAGTTACACAGCTGTGTCACACCCTGTGCCCACATCCGACAATATCACCCCAGCATTAGGATGGGACCAGCCCCACTCTGGTGCACTTGACTACTGCTGAAGTAGACTTGAGGCCCAGACTGCTGGATCCAGCCATTATGATGATGTCTAATTGAACACACCCTATGTGTTGTCCTTGGCATAGGCATCTGTTCCAGAAGTTTCACCCATAGGCACGTTTGCAGAAGAGAGCCATTTGGTTCTGCCCAGGATTAGGTTTCATCAGCTTAGTACAAAGTCCTGTGGTTATTTTCCTGTCTTATAAAACAGTGAATGTAGTATTGCTCTGCACTATGCTGTCCAAGGTTGGAGAGACATTAGTAAAGGTGTGACCTTAACTACCATGGCTGATGCTAAATTGTGTCATTACAGAAGTTTATGGCCACAAGGCCACATGCTTATAGCCATATAGGTGCACCTAGGCTCATACCACAGCTAAATGTGATGCAGGCTAAAACACATTTCCATCTTCCTTGGAAACAAACACTGTTGCTGATGGAGCATGTCTAGATAATCTGGCTACAAACACTGGCCTTCGGACACCTGTGCTCCTCACAGTTAGGATACTGGTGCTGGAGGCAGCCTGTAGGCTCCCAAGCTTGATACTAATTTTGGATGCACCTGAGGTTCTCAGTCAGAGAAATCTAAAAATCTTGCATGGAGTATGGCCAGCACTACTCTAATGCTGGCAATGATGCAAGCTAAAACTGGAGTCCATCCAAGTGGCATTCCAAATTCTCCTTGATAGTAGCACAAGCCTAGAAGCTCAGGCTATAAACTCTGGTCTTAATACAGAGGTTATTGGGCTCTGTCAGGTACAAGATCTTACCAAAGAAGGCTGGTTTTTGAGTTTCATGGAAAAATCCCAGAACCAGCTTTCATACCCTGCACCACAGTAGTTGGAATCTTGATCCTTTTTCTCCTTTGTGAGTTTGGAGGATGTTTGACGGAGACAGCCAGCCTCCTGGCAAATGCAGTTTCAATATTCCAGTCCATAAATATTAGTCTTGCGAAAGTGTTATTGAGTTTTTCTTGGCAATACATTTTAACATAGCACTCCTTGTCCCAGATTTCAAGTCTAAGGACTTTGAAATGGTTTTATAAATATTCCTCAGTGCCCCATGAGTTAAGGCTTGTTTACCAACCTGAAGAGCTTCTGAGAAATAGTAAAACCTTTTGGAAGTAAGATCTAGTGATAGGATTCAGTTCCTGGGTACATATCCATGGAAAGGATATTGGGAACTCACCTCCTGTCTGTTTCTCTTGCATTCTGTCTGTAAGATGAGTAGTTTTCTACATCCAGAAGCTCAAAATGATGGAGTTAATTGAACATAGATTTAAACCTCTGAAACTGTTATACAAAATAAACCATATCTCTTTGTAAGTTAATTATCCCAGGTATTTTGCCACTGGAATATAACCAATCTCTGGACTGAATTTCTTCCTATTTTACATTTTTTTTTTCCTACTCCTTGGAGTTGTGGGAAAGGTGACTACAAAGACTCATTTCTACCTACCTGGTATAAAATACCTTCTCTTTTAATTGTACTAAAACTAGACACTAAGGTATCTCTACCTGGCTTCCTCAGCTCTTTTGAAAGGGATCCTGAGAATGAGGGTGAATCATCATCCCAATTAATATAGCTACAGGGAGCCAATTGCTGAAGGATGTTAATCACATGCCATCTTTTCCACCTCCTCCACATGGATTAGTCACATGTGCACACACACACACACACACACACACACACACACACACAATTCAAACAATGTTTGATACATGATAAAATATTTAATATGTCTATTAAAATCAACATTGTCTCATTTCTGAGACAAAATGTCAGGCACCCAAAGTTAAAGGAAGAAAGGTTTATTTTGGCTCACAATTTGTGGAAGTTTTATTCAATAGTCAGCTGCCTATAAGACAGGGTAGCACAGCAGAAGGACATCATAGGGGAGAAATAGTCCATGGTGAGCAGAAAGCAAGAAGGCAGCAAAGTAGCAAGCAGCAAGAAATGCCAACAAACTTCTTTCAATCTCTTATATTGTAGCTAGGCTAAATGCCCTTAGGGTGGGTGGCACTCACATCCAGGTTGTGTCTTCCCATTATCCATACCCAGAACTATGCCACTCAGTGGATTAATTTAATAACCACACACTCTTAATTCCAGCATCACACATTCTAGAACCAGCCTCTTCTAAAAATCCCACTTATAATCATGTGAATCTTTGGGTGGACATCTAACACAAAACATAGCAAATATGTATTATTTAACAAATAGACAAGTGGTAGGGTGTGGTGGCGTAAGCCTGTAATCACAGCATGTGGGAAGTTGAGGCAAACTGCAAGTTTGAGGCCAGCCATGGGCACATAGTGAATTCAAGGTCAGACTGAACTGCACAGTGAGATCCTGTCTCAAAATAAACAAACACAAGTTTACAAGTAAGTAAAATAAAGTCATTTGAAAATAAATCCTGCAGTACATCACTTAATCCTTTGGAAATTAAACATATTCTTGTAATTCATGATAAACATTAATAAAATACTATTTAAATAAGTCTATAATATAAAAATTTAGATGATCAATTGTTTATGCAAATTTTCCCTGATTATGTACATTTTCACTGCTTATACAACTAATGACAGAAACCTAATTATAAAAAAAAGCTATTTAAAATCAAGTTAATTTTTTACCTTAAGGATTTACCAACAATCTTAAAACAAGTTTACAAGACTGGGTAATTAATTGCATATTGATTGACTATTGAAACAAATGTTCACATTTATAGAAAATTTAGAAATAAGTGTTTATTAATGCAGTGCCAGTATTTCCAGAGATTGGAAGAGACCCTTGAACTCAATGTCTATGGCAGTGTGCCTGTGTTTAAAACTCAGGGTATGGTCGGTAGTATTATGAAGTGTTTAGAATGCCGTATCACGAAAGAGGCCTTAGAATCAATTTTAGCCCCACAAAGTTATGTGAATATAAACATAATGCCACATTTTATTGTCCATCATAGTTCCAAAAATTAACACTTTATATAATTTTAAATGTTATATTAAATTTAAAACTATAAATAACAGAATAAAACATACTACACTTTTAGAGACTATGTCATGCAAGGTATTTTTCTCTAAGTAAATACGTTTTCTTCACTGAAATGTTCTCCAGGAAATCATCATTTTTACACGGTTAATGTCACATTTACACAGTCTTACCTCCTTTTTTTTTTGAGCTATGACTAAAAAAGTATTTGGCTATCTGTTTTTATACTCATCAGTCCAGAAATAATATAACTCACAAATTAATGCCACTGGGAAAAACAGACAATCAGCATTAACAATATCATTAGTGAGGGCGAAGCCCTGGAGAACTTCTTTTTCTTTTTTTTTCCATTAAGTTTATTGGAATGTTTTAGGTACCAATACAGTTACATTCATCATTGGGATCTTGTACCTTTGTATGATGTATCTTTGTTCTTATTTTTTCTCCATCACCCTGCCCTCCCTTCACCCCTTCCACCCTTCCCTATTTACAAAGAATTTGTTTCCATTTTTTCCTTTTCTTATATTTTTTATTTTCCCTTCTTACCTTTCCTCTACCCTTCCCACTTCTACAGCTTTAGATCTTTTCTTCCAATTACACAATATCAATTATATATTTTGATCCTTATTTACACTTTTAGTTTTTGATACCAGAGAAACCATTCGATATCTGCACAAGTGACATTAATTTCACTTGAGTGCGACCTAAATGTGCATCCACTTAGCTATAAATGTCTCTTATTTCTCATTCTTTATGGCTGAATAGTAGTCCATTTTATAAAATAATACTACATCTTTATCCAGTCTCCAGTTGATGGGGAGTTTGGCTATATCCACTAGCTATTACAAACTGTAACACTAAAAACATGGATAAGCATATGTAACTGTGGTTTGGTTCTTTTAATTCTTTTGGAAGGATAACCAGTAGAGGAGTAGTTGGGTCAACTGAGATTACTAATCCTAGTTGTTTGAGGTGTCTTCCTAGAGAACATCTTATCCTAATAAATGTCTGCAACTCACAAATCTTTAGTGCAAAACTTGAAGACTCTAGTGAATGACAGTACTACTGTTCTTAGATCATGTTATTTTTCGTCTACTTTTAAGTAATTTCAATTGAAATAGTTTATATAACTAGCCAAACATTTCATACCTAATGAATACTAAACTAATAATAAAAGTGGAAATCTTTAATAATGAAATGGAAAACACATTTCAATATTTTTTCATATGTTAACTCTTAAAATTTTAATCTTAAAATTTAACAAATTTTTGCTGCAGGCTGCATCCTCCATCTTCAATGCCAGTGGCTCTTCTCTGCCGGGCCCTCCCCTGTTTGCACTGCTGCCACCATCTTCAGCGGTAGAAAGGTAGCTGTGTGGGCACCCCCGAGGCCCCCCTAACCTTCCCCCTTACACTTTTAGACCTCTTGATTTTACCAGTCTTTGGACTTACTCTGTAGAGGCAGAGGTGGTCCTAAAGAGTATTTTCTGGCACATTCAACTTTGAACATCTTTAAAGAAGTGGTGGGGGAAACTTATAGTAGAACAGGGTGGAGTTCAACCCTTTAGGAGGTTGGGGAACTCAATCTGGGCCTTGCAGCCCGAGCTCAGTCTGCTTTGTGGGGTTGTGCCACCAGCTAGCTGTGGTCTGGGGACTCAGCTCTGCAAATGGCAGCACATATTGTATATTATGACAGCAGTGATATAGTCTGAAAGAGGCCCTTGAAACTCATTTTTGTTTCTTTCTTTTTTTTATCCTACTCTGCAAATTCTTTTATGTTTGTTTGTTTTCTTTCTCTAACTCAGTCTCTTACTCCACTATAGTATCTCTCATCTCTCTTTTTATTTCTGCTCTTGTCCTAATTCAGATTTCTTCTTTTATTATTTTTTTCTCTTTTCTTTCTGCTCTTTTCTTATGTTATTCTACCTCACTCAAGGTTACTATATTTCTATATTGTTTGTTCTTTTTGAATTTAACAATTTCCTGATAATTCTACGTCTTTTGGCTTCATATGAGACCTTCTCAAATTCTTATACTTATCTACTCCTCTTGCCTTAACTTATTTTTAAGCCCTCATTGTAAATGGTAAATATCCTTATTGAAAAGTTTTTTTTTACTGTAAGCATATTTTGGATTATTTCTTGATCTTAATTAAATTTACATGGTTTGAAGGTGATAGATTGATGACTACCATAAGTGGTCAATTTGCAAAATGTGCTTCATTATATTGTGGTGCTGATTGTATCAATTAGAATAAAGGATTGTGATTGATTCAATGAGCTGTTTTCTTCAGTATGATGAAAATGAGAATGTCTATGAGTCATTAGAGACCCATGGGTTGCAGCCCAAATATATCAGGAAGACTTAAGTAATAATCTAAAGGTTAAAAACTAAGGATAACCCAACAACAATAGTAAAAATGAGAAAATGCTTAAGCAAGATACAGGGGCAGACTTCCAGTTCACCAGTGGTAAATAGTGGGGCAAATGAGGATGAAAAGTCTGATAGTGAATCATCAGGACACCCTGAACTCAAAGCACAGGAAGTAACAAAACTGATCAATCAGGCTCTGGAGAAATATAAAACCAAAGTAATTTCCCACATAATCATAGAGATGACAAGCAAAATGAAAGTTATAATTCATGACTCTAGAACAGAAACTGAGAGGAAAATACATGAGCTCAGGACCATAATAGAAGCCATGAATGCCCAGCATAAGAAAGAATTGGAAACAACGAATGCCCAATACAAGAAAGAAATGGAATCCATAGGACTGATTCAAACAGATATCCAGGAGATTAAAAACTCCATTTAGAGTGTTCACAAAAGAATAAAAGAGTCCAAAGATAGAATCTCAGATATAGAAGAAAAAATTGCAGTCAGTGGCCATGAAAAGAGAGGTCTCTTAAAAACAGTAGGAGATCATGAGAAATTGATACAACTCTTAGACGATACTAAGAAGAATAACATGAGATTGATAGGAATTCAAGAAGTAGTAGGAGAAAATGTTAATGACTTAAAAAAGCTGTTTACAGAATTAATTATAGAAAACTTCCCAAATAGAGGGGAAGAATTTGACATACAGATAAGTGAGGAATATAGGACTCCAACTAGCCGTGATCGAGAAAAACCTACACCTAGACATATAATAATCAAGATCCCAGAAACCCAACAGAAGAACAAAATACTACAAGCAGTTAAGAGACAAAAAACAAATTACATGCAAAGGATAGCCTATCAGAATTACAGCAGACTTTTCAATACAAACCCTTAGGTTAAGGAAAGCCTGGAATGAGATATTTCAAGTACTAAAAGAAAACAACCTCCAACCTAGACTGATGTATCCTGCAAAACTTCCTTTTAAAATGGATGGGGAAATAAGATATTTCCAGGATAAACAACACCTGAGAAACTTTATGAATACCAAACCAGCACTACAACGAATTCTAAACAATATCCTAGAAAAAGGCAATGAAGGTAACAACACAATGAGGCCCAACAGAGCAAATCAAATAGGTAAGCCAAGAAACTAAAAGAAGGAGAAAAAAAAAATGATAATAATGAGTTCGTACATATCAGTTGTAACCATTAATATTAATGGCCTCAATTCTCCAATCAAGAGAAATAGACCAGCAGAATGGATTAAGAAGCAAGATCCAATAATACGTTATATACAAGACACGTCTAGTGTAAAAAGAAGCCCATAGACTGAAAGTGAAAGGACAGAATACTTCTTCATGTAACAGGAGCTCCCACCTGCAGAAAGCAGGGCTAGCAATCTTATTCACAGACAAAGTAAGTTTCAAATTTAAACTGATTGAAAGAGACAAAGAAGCTCACTACATCCGTGTGAATGGAACAATTCAAGAGGAAGAGATAATAAATAATTTATTTTTAATTTATTGAGTATGTCAGAAAGTATATATGCTTCTTTTTTCCTCTGATGCTGGAAATTAAATTTGGCACCTTGTTCTGGCTAGGCAGGTGCAGCACTATTGAGCTAAATCTCAGGCTTTAAATTTCATATTTTTAAAATTTATCAATACATTAATCCTTGTCTCTATATGTTGGTCTACCAAATTGGTGAGTTATTTTGGTTCTCATTTTCTTTGCTTTTTTATTTGAGAATTTATGAAATCTGTATATATGAGTAGTATGAAAAGTATTAAGGTCCCCTCTGTCATTTTCTTCTTTCATCTCTGTTTTCTACAAACTTCCTTTTCTGTCACTACAGCTTGTTTGGTTGGAAATTTGTTAAGACAAATGTTGTTATGTTATCAATATATCTTTGTACCTATTTTCTAATGATGACAAATATTAATTTTTAAGTAAATTTTCTTATAACTATACTTAATCATTAATATCATTTAGTATCTGATACATATTACAAATTCTCCAACTCCTTCAAAGATGATATTTGTTTTTTCTCAAAATATGCAAATCACCAACATTCCACACACAGTGCACTATTTTATTATACCTAAGTATATATTGTATTTTTGAAAATATGCATTGTGTATGTGTGGGGGGTATGATTTTACATATATGTGTGCACTATTAAATGAGAAACATGGGCATATATGTGGTAGGATTGTGCACATTTGGTATATTGATAGTTTATCTGGCAACATTATGATTTCTTTACTTTTTTATGATTTTACTTTACTTGATTTACATTTTGATTTCTTTACTTCATAGTCATTTGGGAAGAATATTACATACCTATTGGTGTTAAATTCTAATATTATGCTTATAACATATAATAAAAATAAGTATGGAATATAATAAAATAGAAACAGAAAAACCTGATCTTAAAAATGTGAACTTTTTAGCTGCTTTTGGATTTCAAATATAAGTATTTTTTTTCTGTGGGAAGTTTTTTTAGAAAATGCAAGTGGTACAATCAACAAGTATATGATATTTATCAATTAATAAAATCAAGGAGTTTAAAAATCATAATATTTTGAGGACAGTTTCTCAAATATAATATGTAACTTTGTTTTATTTATAATTACATTATTTCAAAAATATAAGAAAATGAGAAAACATAATGTTTGAAGATGATATCAAACTATTGTATTTCGATTAGTCTGTATTACATAAATTCTTGTTTATTTCATGTCCTTTTTTTCTGTCATATATATGTATATTTGAAATTTTTATTTAGTATCTTCATTTCTTGTTATCATGTATCTTTACAATCTTTAATAAAAATAATAAATAATTTAAAAAATTTTCTTTTTTTAGCAATGTATTTACTACACTTGATCTTAGCCAAAAGGCTGAGAAGCAATAATGATACATTTGCTTTCAGGCATATTTTTTCTCACATTCTGGGTCTAGAAAAGTAGGATTTATTCATATTATTAGTACTTATGACTATACCAACCCAGACTTATTTCTCCCTGCAGTTTTCCTCTTACCCCATTCGGTGAGAAGTTGTTACTATATTAACACAGGTGTTCAGGGAACCATGAGGGTATCTCACACAGGAATACAATAGTGTTTATATGACAGTACAATATGTACCTTTATCCTATGCTACTAATTCTTTTACCATTTTTTGCCATGCTGCTTTGGCTGCTAACTTCCATTTGGTACATGAAAAACACAATTCTCTTGATTAGGGTTATTTATTATCTTTTTCTTCTGCAGTCTTCTGTTGAAGAAAGAATCTTTAATCAATAATCACAATAGATTACGAACCAAAAAAAGAAGATTGGTGTTAATATCAAAGACTTAGGGGCCACAATGAATATCAAGGGAGAAGACTAGGATGATAAACTCCTGGTGCAGCAAACTGTTCCACTTTATAGTGTGACATGTTTCAACAGCCCTGCTATGAGACCCTGAAAAAACTATAGAAACAGAATGTTAGCATGAACAAAGAAATAATCCCTCTAGACTCACTTTCTCTTAGTTAACTTGACAATGATTAATTTTGGAGGTCAAGTCACAGGGCGATATACTATGGTTTCCACCAGCTTTGCTGTAAATACAGCACTGATACAGAATTGTTGTAACAGTTGTAGAGGTTTCTTCCTAAAGCACTTCAAGGTTATGCTTCTGAGAACAATGACCCCTCATTTGTTCTAATGACTGAATAAACTGGAATACAAAGTTTGGCATCTGTGAATTCTTATCATGACGGTTCTCTTTGCTGTCTTAATCCTTGTGTTGGATTCTGCTCAGCAATGCTTACAGGTCATTTAATCAATGATTTGTCCAAAGCAATGACATAGGGTAAGCTCAGACAATTTCCTATTAAATCTGGCATGTGTTTCTTCTATCTAACCAATGTGCTTTTTCAGGCCAGGGCATTTGTGAAGATGAGTAACAGTAACTCAGCAGTTTCTGACCAAAAATGACTGTCTGTTAGCTTAGATTACTAGGAGCTAAAGACCAGGAGGTTATGTACAAGATGATGGTGGGAGATAACAGAGATTCAACAGCTTCTAAGAAGAGTCGCTTATGACCACAGGCAATGATTCAAGTCCACCATAAAAAGCAACAACTTTTGAAATCATATCCCTAAATAATGAAAATTACCAGACTTTACTCCATCCTAGCTACTCAATGAAAATCTGTTGAAAAACAGTTTGGTCACTCTCAGCCAATTTCTTGCTTCCTTCAGCAAAAACCTAATTTTTCTGAAGTCCCATTCCCTCAATTTTAATAAATCTTGCTTTATAGGAGTTTTAGTGTTTGCAATATTTGGCTCAATCTCATTTCTGCCATCATTGGATCAATACATCATATATCTATCCTTCACCAAATAATTATGAGGGGCTGGGGATTTAGCTCAGTGATTCTGTCACCTGCCTTGCAAGCAGAAGGGTCCGAGTTCAAAGCCCACTACAAAAAAAAAAAAAAAATCAAATAATTATGACAAACCAAAATTCTCTTTTCAACTAAGAAGATTACACAAGAAATAAGAAAAGTAATCATTTTAGCAGTAGCAAGTGGAATAAAAAAGAGTGATATGTACATTCAATTATTTACACTTTGTCTAGAATCATAGCAACATGTAATCACCTGAGATTAAAATTAAAACTGTCTTGGCCACTTTCAAAACTAAGCAACTATCTTACTACTATGTCTTTAGAACTTTTGTCAATTTAAAGAAAATTATCATATCTTTTATCTATGTGCATGATTTTCTATCACAGACACAAAGTGATTTATTTATACAGAATTTTTAAAGCACACACTCAAAGATATAGAATGTGGACCTCAAAAGTTAAAGATGCCAAGTTAGAATAATCTTGAATTAACTGTTATACTCGCCAATTGTGGATTTACTAATAAGTAGATTCTAGATTAATACATATATACATTATTTAGTGTGACCAGTCAATATAAAGAGCTATATATGCATTTATTTAAAAAGTTGTGCTATTAGGAGACTGAGACACAAATATTTTAAGTAAACCCCCAATTTTTCAGAGTACATGAGTAAGCAAATTGGAAACCAAAGTGCTGTTACTTCCAGTAAGTTATAAATATTATCTTTTTCACAAAATTGCAATCATTGCCTTTTCCATGATTAAAAAAATTAAGTTTTATCATGGTAACTCTTTCTGATATTTTTATCTTGTTGAATTAGTAAAAATATTTAGTATAGGGCTGGAGATTTGGCTCAGTGGTTCCTCCGCCTGCCTCACAAGCAAGGGCCAGAGTTCGAATCCTAGTACAAAAAATAATATCAAACAATTATATGAAAGATGTTGGATTTATAAGGTTAACTTGATCCCTTCAAAATAGTTTTTCTTGACATATCATTAGATGTTAGGAAACAAGCACACCAGGACAGGCTGAGAACATGATACTCTGGTTCAGAAAGACTCTTCGAAAATCGAAGTTAGTAAAACTATAATGGAATTAAACAAACATTAATTGAATGAATATAACCCCTGGCAGGTTAAGAGATTTTGAAAGAATAAAGCTTAAGATCTGCTGTGATTGCAAATTAGTGATGCAGCATGAAAGTCAAACTGGTAGTTATTATATAGCGTAACTGGGAATGGAGAAACATTTTAGAAAGTGATCATTTCAGTTGAAAGTGAGTTTTCAAAAGATAAATACCCTTGGGATATTGAAAAATAAGCCCAGGGAAATGATTATCAAGCATACAAACCATGACTGCTGATTTTAGTCCTAATACAGACTGCTTACAGAGAATTATAATGAAGACTGGCAGGACTCCATGTAAAAATATATCCCTTTATAACAAGAAAAATTGGAGAGATGTAAATGACTATTCACAAAAGAATTCAGTACTTGTTTCCTAATGTTTAAAACAATCTTTTTAAACAATATCAGATAACACATAATTTATGTAAAATGTGTACTGTATGTTGATCTATACATTGAAAAAAATAAAATTAAAGTTGAATAAAATTTTAAAATAACCTAATCAGTTTTAACTGAAGTGTGAAAACTCTGGGCTTTGGATAAAAGACTTCAAAAGCAAAGTCAAATAATGCAAGTGTAATGTAATGAAAAATCATAAATGATAATAATAAATTATAATATTTTATAAGCAGATATCTTGCATTTTATTGACCCTATATTTGTATTCATAATATTGACAATATTTGAAATATTGATGATGCAACTTTCATTGCTTTATGCATGTATAAATGCACAAGATTGTGCCTTGTATTTTTCCAAAATTACTGTACATCTTTGTAGCAATTTTCATTATTTTGTATCTTAGTCTATACAGAACATATAGAAAATTCAGCAAATTTATATATATTCCTTCCTAATTGTACATCTTCTTCAAATGGGAAGGAGATCAATCAGTGGAAGGATGGGAAAAAGGGAAAGCAAACAGAATATAAAAATAATTAAAATGTGTTAATTATACATATATTTCTAATATAGTCCAATAACTTTTCAAATATAAATAGGAAAGCAAAGAATATAAAAATAATTAAAATGTGTTAATTATACATATATTTCTAATATAGTCCAATAACTTTTCAAATATAAATGGTTGATTCAAATTCTTATATATCATATAGTTGGACCATGCGAACATATTCATTCTTATACTCATACATGTAAATACTTATAACATGAACTAACTGTTAGGATACATCTTTAAACATAGCCAGCATACTTTATTTCTCTACATTGCTTTATAGCAGGTGCTAAAATTTCACCAGCCATGTTTTCTCATTCACAGTACATCAGTGTATGCTGTACTTACTTATGACCGCAAACATCTGGTCTGTTTGCCTGAAGCTTTCTTTGATTTCAGTAGTGTGCTTTACCACCCAAAGTCAGACAGGAAGTGCCAGGGAAATACTTTCCCCAAGGAACAGTTCTCATCCAATGACTGATGATGCTACTCGTATAAATACCCAAGTAGCTGTCCCTTGAGGCAGGAAGTAACTCTTAGATGTATACTGTGAACTGACTTTTGAAATCTTTTCAAAAAGTTTAAGCTCAAGTCACCCAGAATAATAGCTGTATTTTAGTATTACTTCTGTTAGCCTGTTTTTTCTCTGTATCTTCTCTACCCACCCCCCACCCTGAAAGCACCTACTCTTTCATCTTCCTAATGTTTTTAGCAAAACTTTGTCTCAGATAATTCTTGGGAATCTAAGCTTGGACACATCTTCTGACTATATTCCAATTGATTATAACATAATTATGAGATAAAATCTAGACTACTCAAAATAATTCCAATGGTAAAGTGATAACTATGTCTGAGGGTTAATCTCAAAGCACATAAGAATGTAAAGGTACAAGATCCCAATAATGAATGTAACTGCACTGTTCTGTACACCTAAAATGTACCAATAAACTTAATTAAAAAAAAAGAAAAGGCCGGGGATTGAGCTCAGCGGTTCGGTGGCCTGCCCTGCAAGCCCAAGAAAAAGTGAGAAATTATCATAGTATAGAAAGAGAATTTCTCACATGCATATAAATAAAATATATGTATGTCACATGCCACTACTAAAAAAAATATGACATTAACAAGATAAATACACTCCAAAATAAAAGGCCCAATCAAGGAATGGGCAACTAAAATGAATAAACACTTCTTAGAAGAAGAAACCAACTGGCTGATGAATAATATAAAAAAAAAATTGAACATCTCTGGCCATTAGAACAATGAAAATGGATCAAGCATACAAAGTTAAGCATTGCCTAGTTTCTCTTATATGGGAATCTCTAAGTATGGATACATTAAAGAGCAAACTAAAAGATAAATAATAGGAAATTTAAAGTCCGATCTTTTTCAAATAGGAAGGAAATCAATCAGTTGAAGGATGGGAAAAGGGAAAGCAAACAGAATATAAAAATAATTAAAATGTGTTGTATACATGCATCAATTTTCCATCATGTGTGTAATCATTATGTACTGTGAACACGTACTAATAAAATTTTTAAAAATAATAACTCCAAGGGCCAGGGATTTAGCTCAGTGGTGCCACTTCCTGCCTTGCAAGCGCAAGGCCACAGGTTCAAACCCTAGCACCAAATAATAACAATAATAATAATAGTAATGATAATAACACCCCCAATATTTTAATCCCAACACTTACTAAATCGTCTAGGTGTGAATTCAGTTTTAGCAGTACATTTTCAGTAACAACAATCTATTTTGCTATCTACTAAATAGTTTATATTTAAGATATATTTATATTTATATATTTAAAAAACTTCAAATCACTGTGGATTTTCATACTAATGATATTGAATACATGTGGCAGATGAAAGGTAAGCGCTCATTTTTTTGTTTGTATTCTTGTAGAGGTGGAATCTCTCTGCTTGCCCTAGAATCTGAGAAGAGTTTTGACTACTTGAAAATGACACCTCTAGTTTTCTCTCTTGAACCTAGCCAATGTACTGCAAGAAAGAAGCAGTGGTAACCTGCAAGGATCTCTAGGTGTACCTTTGACTTGGCCTTCTGGAAGAGATAACTCACCACCACTTGCCATCCATGTAGGGATGTAAACTCCTAAGTAGTGCTTAGGCATGAGTTCGGCTGTGTAGACCCTGACTTAAGCAGAGACAGGCTTCTCAGTGGAGTAAACAAGTAAAGCAATGAGTAAAGTAAAAACCAAAAGAGTTACACAATTTGAAGAGAAACCAGAGCACTTAAAGCAAGGAGTGAAGTAAAATATGTGTCAAGCTCTTCTAAAGTATCATCTCACCAAGAAATCAACAACTGTAAGAGCCTCGTTTATGGCCTGAAGGAATGTTCTATTTACAAGTGTACTAGAGAGATTAACACTTAAAATCATTCCTTAGATCATGATATTTCTTCAAATTAAAAAAATCACGATAATTTAACAATTTTAAATCATTGGGAATCTCATAATTTATATCACTAAGAAGTAGAAATAAATTGTATATATTAATATATTTTACTTAATGAAACTTCCGAGACCCTTTTTGTTATTACATTTTACATAATAGCGAAAATAAAATTTAATTGTTTTAATATGTCATGTTATAGTATTTTATTAATGTTCAATTACATGTTATCAGATATGCTGACTCTTTATGTAACTGATATATATATATATGTGTGTGTGTGTGTGTGTGTGTGTGTGTGTGTGTACTTTTGAAAATATAGGTATCTTGATGACCCAAGCTAATAACAAGATTTTGCTCTCTGTAACTCATATGCACATTCGTAAGTTCCATTGATAAGATGTATCTATATAAGAAATTGTGAAATAAATATTTCATATAATTGCATTTAAATATGGGGAAATGCAGTGAATAAAGTTATAATGAGACTTCAACAGTTACAAGAAGTAACTATAGCAATCAGATCAAGGCTGCACTGGTAATAAATAATATTTTAAAATTAATAAATAACAGCTGACCTCTACTAGTATGTAATCAACTACTGTGTAATTTGGATTTTTTTCTTAAAATATATCTAATCATTAAATCAAACTAGTTTAAATAGATATTAACTTGAGTGAGAAAAAAATGATTTCAACATGATCACTTGCTCTACTCATCACAAGCAATAAGCAAAATGCACAATATTTCATTTAAAATTCAGTGACCAAAATATTTCATGCATTTCTATGTGTGACATGCATCTGTACATTAAATAGATGTCTTATTAAAGGGGTAGTCACTGTCATATCACTTACACCACTTATCCTGTGTATGGAGTGGGTGTGGCTTTTTCAATACTGTTTTTTTTTTTCTTCATAGGAAACTTGTCTCTCAGGTCAAAGTTTTATATAAATTTTCATCAGCAGCTACAAGAAATCCTAAAATAATCAGTAGAAAGGGTTTATGTTAGTGAAATTTATGCCATACACATATATTTAATTTCCTCGTTTCCTACATTCCCCTGTCCCCAACCTAAATTGGCCCTAATTTATATTTGTAAATTTAAAACTTCAAAATCAAGAAGATTAGGCATCTCTGCCCGTTGACATTCAGTATTGAAATTAGTACTGATTTCAGTCCAGCCCCTACCCTGCCAAGAAGTGATTTTACTCTTCAGCCAATGGAAGGTATAGCACAATATAGAGGAAATAAATAATTGTTGAGTATTTCAGGTGAGCTGCTAGACTCTGACTAAAATCAGAAGATGTCAGGCTGGGGATTTAGCTTAGTGGTTCCACAGCCTGCGTTGAAAGCACAAGGACCTGAGTTTGATCTCTGCTACCAAAAAAAACAAAACAAAACAACAAACAAACAAACAAACAAACAATAACAACAACAGAGAAGTGTCACGTGCACCTGTTTCAAAATTGTGATTATAACAAAGCAAACTTTTATCTTGTGATCTTTATACTTGTGATCCATCTAGCCCTCTCCAAACTACCACACCTTCTGCAAACCCCACCTGCAAAAGAATGTAACCTCATGAGGGAAGAGATATTTCCAGTCTGGTCCAACACCATAGTCCTAGCACCTGGTGACTATCTGAATGGAATGCACTGAGAAATTGAACACACACACACACACACAAGTACTTGCAAATATTTTATATTTGTTGTATTAGTTGGCTTTACCCTCAGTGAGACACAATATCTGACAACCACAACTGAAAGGAGGAAAAGTTTAATTTAGCTCACAGTTCCTGGAAATTTAGTCCATGCTCAGCAGTCTCCCAGGCAGAAACCTCACAGCAAAAAGGTATACAGGAGCACAGCTGCTCATTTCACAGTAGGCAAGAGGGCAGGAGAGCAACAGGCAAAAGAGCATACATGGTAGCCAGGGCCACACCTGCACGACCCTCCCAGACACCCCTAGGAGGGTGTTCCACTAATGTGCTAGTGTTTCTTAATCCAATGGAGTTGACACATCAGGATTAACAGTCACATTTATGCTCTATGCTTTTATTTTTTAATAGTGATTCTCACTAAGGCCATATGTTTGACTCTCTAAAAATCAAGGGCTACAGTATCTTCCATCTACACATATGCCTTGGTATGGGTGCAAAAGCAATGTACTGATAGTAGAACAACCGTCCAACTCCACGAGACATTTGGGATGATAAACAAGGTGCACAGTGAGAAATGAATACAGTGTCTTCATATGGTACTTCCGACGATAGTGTTTTCCCAAAATGTGTCTCAACTTATGCTGTCTGGTACATTGCGCTAGATCTGGAGCTTCTAATTCAGGGAAAGGGCAGTGGAAAAAACTCAACATCAAATAAAAATGAATGCAATAAAAATTTCTATCAAACGCAGACTTTCCCATGGATGGTTTTACTAAAGTTGATTTATATTGATTAATGCCATAATTCTTAATTTCATTGTCTCTTGTCTGCATCATCGCTTGAAATGAAACCCACCAGCACCACGCACCTTTAATTATCTTAGGGAATCCCAAGAAAGTGCCATGTACATTGTTAATGTATTTGCTAGAGAATAACATTTTTTATATATTTTGTTGGAATTAATACAACTTAATTTACTTACAGAAACGTCAACTTTGATCCACATAATTGTAGGGTGCTAATTTTAAAAAACATCTGCTATTATTGAAATTTGTTAAAAGTACAAGGCATTGTATGATTCTCTCATTTTACATCCTACATGTACGTGTAATATCACGGTCTCTTCAATTTCACGGTAAATATCTGTGGGACAAATCTGAGTTTCATGACTCAATATGAGTCATATCTGTTTTCATTTCAATGTCTTTTTCAATATCTCACTCTCCCTCTCTCTCTCTCTCTCAGAGACAAAAATTTCTTCAGAAACCAGTGGGAAGTTACAGTGACCACTGACAAAAAGAGACACAATATTTTTAACTTAATACTCCCCAAATATTACTGCAATATTCATTGAAAAGAATCATTCATCATTGACTAAACAGTATCAATTAACTGAAAAAGAAGTTACTTTTATTGGATTGTAAGTCCAGAACCATCTTTAAAACAAAATATATTACATATAAAATTCTTTAACAATTTATAGAAATGGGTACCATTTTCCACACTAAAAACAGAGAACTAAATGTGCCTGTTATGAAAATATGCTTTTCTTTAGCCTAATCCTTAGAGCATATTGTAATATGCCAGAGTTATCATCAATACTGATATGCGATACTTCCATTTCCAAATGTAACGGATAAATTTAATGCATTTTAAATCAATATTGTTTCATGATAAAAAGATTATGGCTTATTAATGGATTGCTAATATTTATACTATAATGTTACTTATGGATTGACTGTCGCAAGTAACAAAAAGCAAATAAGAAAGGAGAAATCAACGTTTCCCTGTCTTAAAACTTAGGTCTCACCATCTTGTTGTCTGTGATTTACAGAATCTTAAAATCTGCATTTCGTATAACCCGAGAGATCTGCTAAGGTAAGTCTCTCAGTGTATACGGGAAGGCACTGTGGCTTAGAATAGAAGGCAAGTGGTAACACAGAACAGGTAATATTTTTTCATTTTATTAAGTGATTTATGTGACTATAAATAACTGGTAAGTCCTGGGGTAAGCCCTACCTCTGTCTTCAAATGCCCAGCTTACTGTTATTTTCACTGAACCTAATTATATCAGAAACTTGATGTATGGCAGTGCAGTATGACCAGCTAATTTTAAGGCACTTGTCACAGATATGCACTCATACACACACAAACATGTACACAAGCAACATGCACAAACTGAGAGAAGAGTAACATTGTAAATGAATTTTCTGTACCATAAAGATAAGAGAAAGAAAGAGGAGAGGGGAGAGAGAGAGAGAGAGAGAGAGAGAGAGAGAGAGAGAGAGACAAGCTGGGTACCCTCTCAGCCAATGAGGCAATTTCAGTGCAAGTCCCCAGGAAGTCTGACAGTATATTTACAACTGGAATGTCAGCAGGCTTGAGTTGTAGAAATACTGAATATTACACATTGAGTATAAAGAATGGGAAAAAACAACGATATTCTATTTCAAAGGCAACCAAGCAGGAGAAGTTACCCATTTATTCTCTTCAGGCATTCAGCTTGTTGAGTAGGGCTCGCCCACACTGGAGTGGTCCTTCTTCTCTGCCCAGTCCACAGATTCAAAGATTAATCTCATCCAGAATCATACGTCACATACAAATTAGGAATAACGTTATCCAAATATCTGGGCACCCTGCGGCCTCGTCAGGTTGACACATTACAAATAACCATCACAACTATAACAAATGTACATTCACACTCGCAGACACTCACACACATACACACACAAACACAACTGTTAAGTCTTTGGAAAACCTTAACTCATTTGATAATTATTATTTTATATTATTCCTATTTACATACTCTGTCATATTTTCTGTTTTCTAAAATCTAAGAAAATTAAAATTACTGAAAAATATGAATGAATATATATTCATATATATATCTATATATATATATATAGATATTCAATATATCTTTATATTGGCTACTACTCTAAGGCAAATCTGTATTTAGAGACCAAAATCATGGCAGCTAAAATCTTGGACATCTGGTTGCTCAAGTCATATCTTACAGAATTCTGTATCTGAAGTTAAAGCATTTTATATGCTTGAATTAGAGTGAAACTTTAAGTGTATATTAATTTTACAGTAGCCCAGTCTCTCCTAAGCCTATAAAATAAATAGTACACTAATGTACATAGCAATGCTAGTGTCATAACATTGCTATAGTTAGGTGTCTTGCAAGTTTAAGGTATGCTCCAGGGGATTTATGGTTCTAAGGATGGACCGCTCCATATGTAATACACATTGTCTAACTGATTTTCCATTTCATTTGCTTACATAAAAGGCTGTATGTTCTAGTTCTACAATCTGAATATTTGTGTTGCCCAAAAATACCTAAATGGAAAGTCTAACTCCCAGTGTGATGGGATTATAGGTGGAAACTTTGGGAGATATTAGGATATGAAGACAGAGTCTTCATGATGAGGATTAATTCCCTTATAAAGGTGACCTAAGGTAATGTGTTTGCCCTTTCTGCCATGAGAGGTCACAGTGAGTATGAATCATATATGAGGAAAGCGACCTTCTCAAGCACTGAGTTTGCAGCTCTCAGATCTTACTCTCAGCCTCCCAAACTGGATGGAATAAATTTCTGTTTTCTCAAGCCACCAGAGTATCCTATTTTAAACACCAGTCATGTTAAACTTAAACACTATACAGAAGTGAAAGTTCAGTAGTAAGCTAGATTTGAAAACATTAATGCATTCCTAATTGATCTAGCTAAAATGCATATTTAAACTATCATTTTCTCTTACCATATACTTTATGTTTTGCCATGTCATACATTGTTACTCTGTTAACAACACCACTCAGTAGAGACTCGACTCAATTTTATGTTTTACTTCCTATTTTAATACAGTTCATACATATGCCATTACCACAGTTATTATATTTTCAGGTTTTATACCTCACTTGATATAGCTTATCGATGAACATGAGTCACCTGAATTAAAAATAAAATAGACCATTTGTTTCACAGGAATATAATTTTGTGGTCTTTATTTAGAATAAACTAGCAAAGTAATTACTATGATTTATACTTATTATTAATACTTACGAACACATGAATGAAACATTTCTCCCATGCTATCAGTTGTAACACAAGCTACTATTTACTTTTGTGTCAATAAAGAGTAAAAGATGAATATATTCATTATTTATTAGGGAAAAGAACATATTTCCAAATATACTAAGGAGTGCTCCACAATATTTATTCCTATCTAAAAATCATATAAATAGAAAATGCATTCATAAGATAAAATAAAGTTTTGAATTTTTGTTCAAACCTTCTTCTATTCATATAATTATTTTATTTAGTATTCTTCCAAAGTCTGCTAAGCAATTGGCACACATTTCCCTTCAAAATATAGCTGTGCTTTCTAACAATTTATGGTATAAATAAAAAGCAATCTCAAATATAGCTACACAATCTCCACTATAAAATTTAGCACAGAAATTGGTAGATATTTACATCATTGTAAATTGTGTTCCTTATTCATCTTCATATTTCAAGAGCTAGACTGTGATTCCCTTTTCTTCTGTGACACTGAAAGAATATGCGGAGATGAAGACTTCATCAGCAATAAACATTTCAAAGAGGGGCTATCTTGACCCAAGACAAATGTGTGGTTAATGAGGTACTCCAGGGGGTTGTTACAGTAACAAGGTCTAACCAGTCCTGGACTGCAATCTTGTGTATTGCTATAATTCTTGGGATTACATTGTGAGGTAGGACCCATAACATAATGATGAAGGAAGTTGTGTTTCTACTTTAAACTTTAAAAGAGTAAATATAAAATAAGAACAATGCATTTATAGAACTGATTCATTCTGCAATGTAGAAAACAAAATAATGGAACAATCAGAAGAGAACACTCAGGATAATTGGGTACAAGAACAGCAGGGATGCCTTCACACAAAAAGCAATATTTGAATCCAGCCGAAGAAGATACTAGAGAGAAATGATGTAAACATTTTGGGGCAAATTTTGTATCATATTACTTTACTCCTATTATCAATTTTAACTGAGTTATATCTAATTAATATTTCAAGTAATATTCTTT